>NC_133367.1:33514093-33621079 GCF_049309525.1 Garra rufa | reverse complement strand
TGGCTCAATGTCAGGAATGACTCAATTTCATGCAAATGCTGGTTATTGTCATTCTCATCCTCTCATTGCTCTCTTCATGCTGCTGCTGCTGTTGAATTATAGATGTGTGTTAATCACTCCCTCCATCACACTGACCTCTGCAGCTTCTCTCACACCAGCAAAATCCTATTCTGTGTGTGTAATAGTTTCTCTTAGCTCGGTATCCTTCATATATCCTTCACACAATCACATAAAAATAATTTAGTGACATTGGATGGTGCACATTGGCTGCCTTTATTCACAGCATTTGTTAGACATATTCACAAAGCAACACCTTTCTTGGTGGTAACGCTCTGTAAGTGTCATTATGTCCAATGCGCAGCCAGACTCCCATCTGTTGCAAGCCTTCTTTCTTCTCTTCTCCTCCCAAGGTACCATTCTTACTTATATTCTTGCTCAAATCAGTGCTTAGATTATCCCCTCCCCCTGCTTTTATTTGTAAATCTATCTAGAAACTGATAATCCCCTATAATCCACAAATCAAAACATGGTCTGTCTGGGAAACTCGTGGAAAGCTTTTTAGATGATCAAGTGTCTCAAAATCAGCACTGTCCAATGTATTAACAACTATATATCCTAACCTACAAACGGCTAGCTTAATGCTCTCAGTGAATATTAAATTGGGATATATGAGATACTATTTAGCTTTATTGCAGAGTTGTAAAGTGTATCCTTTGTAAGGGATCCTTTAAAGGGATCGTTCATGCAAAAATTAAAATTCTGTCACATCACCCTGAAGTTGTACCAAACCTGTCTGAGTTTCTTTCTTCTGTTGAACATGAAAAAAGATATTCTGAAGAATGTTATGAATCAGACAGTTGCTGGTAGCCATTGAAGTCCACAGTAAGGAAGAAAAATACTACCAGCAACTGTTTATATTCAGAGCATCAGTGTGACAGTTATCTGGGGCAAACTCACCAGCTGTGCACAGATGTATCTAGAGTTTAATACGGGTCAGTAAAAAGCAAGAGTAAACAACACAGATGACTGTAGTGGGACCAATGCAGCATCTAGACAGCAGGCTTCACCCTACTCAGACCGCAGAAGGGTTACATGGGGATAAAACGCAGCTGGTGTCTGTGCTCATAAAATACTGAGCTAAAAGAGATACCAAAAAATACTAATTCAGTCATCATTTACTTGTGTGGATAAAAGCTGTGTCAGTATTCAGCCTAAAGGTTTGGAATGACATCAAAGCAAGTAAATGACAATATTTATTTTTGGTGAATAATTTATTTTGCTATATAAAAATTATTTACAGTTGAGGTCAAAAGTTTGCATACACCATGCAGAATCTACAAATAATGACCTGAATAAGATATTTCACATAAAAGATGTTTACATATAGTCCACAAGAGAAAATAGTAGGTGAATTTATAAAAATGACCCTGTTCAAAAGTTTTCATACACTTGGTTCTTATACCATGTTGTTACCTGAATGATACACAGCTGTTGTTTTTTTAGTGACAGTTGTATATGAGTCCCTAGTTTGTCCTGAACAGTTAAACTGCCAGCTGTTCTTCAGAAAAAAAAACTTTCAGGTCCCACAAATTCAGTTTTTTCAGCATTTTGGTGTATTTGAACCCTTTTCAACAATTACTGTATGATTTTGAGATCCATCTTTTCACACTGAGGACAACTGAGAGACTCATATACAACTATTACAGAAGGTTCAAATGCTCCAGAAGGAAAAACACTGCATTAGGAGCCGGGGGATGAAAACTTTTGAACAGAATGAAGATGTGTATATTTTTCTTATTTTGCCTAAATATATATTTTTTTTAAATTTAGTACTACCCTTCAGAAGCTACAGAAGATACTTACATGTTTCCCAGAAGACAAAATAAGTTACATTTTACCCTCTTAGGTAGGTTTTACCCTCTTTAGGCTCTTAGGTATGTTCCTTCTGCAACATCAGTGAGTGTTTGAACCTTCTGTAAGAATTGCATATTGGGAAGAATTGTCTCTGGATCTCAAAATCATTGTTAGAAATGGTTCAAATACACACAAATGCTGAAAAACCAAATAATTTGTGGGACCTAAAGGATTTTTCTGAAGAACAGCAAGCAGTTTAACTGTTCAGGACAAACACGGGACTCATGAACAACTATCACTAAACAAAAAACAGCTGTGGATCATTCAGGTAACAACACAGTATTAATAATGAAGTGTATGTAAACTTTTAAAATGGGTAATTGTTCATAAATTCACCATTATTTTGTCTTGTGGACTACATAAACGTCTTTTATGTGAAATATCTTCAGGTCAGTACTAAAATAAAAAAATAACACATTTATATGATCCCTCTTATTTTGGCAAAATAATTAACATTTTGCAGATTCTGCAACGTGGATGCAAACTTTTGACCTCAACTGTATTTTCCACCAAGATAGTTTTTAAAAAACCATTATTTTTGCTCATATGGTGCTTGTTCTGTGCATATTTATCTCCTGATTCAGACTAGACGACTTTGTCACTGGAGAAAGCAACATTAATAGCCCGAATGACATTTTAGCTTTAAAAGTATCAGTTTTGAAGTTAAAAACATCTTGATGGATTTGTTTGTTACAAACCCACATTTTTTTAACTTCACAAGATTTAATCGATGGACTGGAATTATTATTGTGATGTCTTTATCAGCTGTTTGGATTCTCATTCTGACGGCACCCATTCACTTGCAGGAGATCCATCAGTGAGCAAGATGTAATGCTAAATAGCTCCAAATCCATTCTGATGAAGAAACAAACTCATCTACATCTCGTATAGCCTCAATTTTCAGCAAATTTTCATTTTTGGGTGAACTACGAATACTTCTTTAATACTTCTTTCCTCATAAATGAAGAACCCGCCAAAAAATCTTTCTAAATGACCAGAAATTCCGTAGTAGATACGTACCGGTGCCTGACTTGTTCTTGAACGAACGAATGAACGACACGCCCACGAACCAATCACAAAACGCGACGCGTTACGAGGGGCGGGGTTACGCACACAGCTGTCGTGCAGGAGTGGTTGCCATGGTGGACATGTCTCTCTAGCGATGTCGGTTTAAGCACATCAAACTTAAAGTTCTTTTCATTACGGTACGTACACGTCCCTTTGTACTTCGCAAGCAGGTTTATACGCAACATTAAACTCCTAGGAAGATAATATAATGTTAACAGAAATTAAAACAACCGACATAGCCATACAAATGAGCTAAGCAAGCTAACAAGCTAGCAGTTTTCCAGAGAATATACTAACGTTAGTTATTCGCTTTTCAAAACAAAGCTGATAATCGCTTCATAAGCATTTAGTACTGTTACTAACCTTTCTAAAATGTGTTTACATGACATTTGTTACAACAGAAGTACTGTTGTTTGGATATGGTACCATGGTAATGTCATGAACCTTACAATTAAACGTTAAATATCATTGTATTCTTTTAAGTAACCTATCTGTACTATGGTTTATCAGTGTACCACGGTATTACTGATACCACGGGTTCAAAAGCTATACATTTAATGTCTATCTTAAATTTATTAGATCAAATTTCTGTTATCTTAATCCTGTTAATCAATTTTTTTTCTCATCTAGAGCTGAACATCATGGCAGAGATAGTTGATGGCAAGAAGGACGAGGCAGACTATAAGAGACTACACAGTTTTCCTCTCATACGGGTAAAAACTGTTGCATAAATGGATCTAAATCTTCGCTGATCACAAATTATGACTATTACAAACAGTATTGTAATAGTTTTAAACAAAAGCACATACTAGACCAAACATTGGTTTGATTCCCAGTCACTGTGTCTTTAACACAAATGCAGAACATATACAGTTGAAGTCAAAAGTTTACATACGTCTTGCAGAAACTTGCATTAAGACCCTGAGGGTGAAAACTAAGTTAAATTTAACTTATGCCTTCTGAGAAAACATGTAAGTATCTTCTGTAGCTTCTGAAGGGCAGTACTAAATGAAAAAAAAAAAAGATATTTAGACAAAATAAGAAAAATGTACACATCTCCATTCTGTTCAAAAGTTTACACCCCCAGCTCTTAATGCATTGTTTTTCCTTCTGAAGCATCAGTGAGTGTTTGAACCTTCTGTAATATTTGCATATGAGTCTCTCAGTTGTCCTCAGCGTGAAAAGATGGATCTCAAAAGCATACAGTCATTGTTGGAAAGGGTTCAAATGGACAAAAATGCTGGAAAACCAAAGAATTTGTGAGACCTGAAGGATTTTTCTGAAGAACATAGGCAGTTTAACTGTTCAGGACAAACAAGGGACTCACAAAACACACAGCGGTGAATCATTCAGGTAGCAACACAGTATTGGAAATCAAGTGTATGTAAACTTTTGAACAGGGCTCTTATTTTGGTAAAACGGTTAACAATTTGCAGTTTCTGCAAGGTGTATGTAAACATTTGACTTCAACTGTACATAACAAAATACATCAAAACAGTTTTATTTTGGGTCTGTTCTTCTGCCTTTAACCATTAAATATGTGGGTTAAAATGACTCTCATTACATCTCAATTATAATATAAATTCTAATAATACAAGTTTCACAACTCAAAATGAGTCTAAAAGTCACAAAACTTCAAGTAAAACTAAATCGACGCGGGTAAACATATTTCCTCCACAGCACACAGATATGTCTGAGGAGATGCGGGTGGAGACCATGGAGCTCTGCGTTACGGCGTGCGAGAAGTTCGCCACTAATAATGAGGTTAGTTCTCTTTGCGATCTAGGAGATATTGAGATTTCCTTTATGATTTGTCATTTCTTAGGGTGTTTCTTTCTCAACAGAGCGCTGCTAAAATGATAAAGGAGTCAATGGATAAGAAGTTTGGAAGCTCTTGGCACGTGGTGATTGGCGAGGGCTTCGGTTTCGAAATCACGCACGAAGTAAAGAACCTGCTTTACATGTTCTTCGGTGGAGGTTTGGCGGTGTGTGTATGGAAGTGTTCCTAACACAGACTAAACGACTGACGAATACACTTTTTCATGTGCTGTCTGACTTTATAATGAATGTGCCACACTGAACAGGGTGCAGCCTTTCATACGGTTTATTTTGAATGTAGTGTTTTATGTTTTTATCTCTGTTTTAACGGTTCTCTCAAAGCTGGCAGGCCATCTGTGGGTTTTATTGTCCATCTCTGTCACTCTTTCTCCATCTGTCTCTTTTCTGTCCTTTATCTGTCCATCCTCAGTTGGTTATGATCATTTCCATCCCTTTCAGTTTTTTTCTGAAGGATAAAGTATTTTTATAAGACAAAGTGCTATTTTTTAAATAATATGTGAATACGTATGATCCGTTTTTAAAACCTCAGATATTTTATAGGAGTTGTACATTTTGCACATTGTAATGTGTAATTGTTTTTATTAATAACTTATGTTATTGTCTTGTGTAATAAAACCTAATTAGAAATTCAACTCTTTTGTACCAGTTTTACATAATTAGGGTTATGAAGATGTAGATGAGTTTGTTTCTTTATCATAACAGATTTGGAGAAATTTAGCAATACTCATAAAACTTGCTCACCAATGGATCATCTGTAGTGAATGGGTGCCGTCAGGATGAGAGTCCAAACAGCTGATAAAAACATCACAATAATCCACACCACTCCAGTCCATCAATTAACATCTTGTGAAGCGAAAAGCTGCATGTTTGTAAAAAAACAAATCCAACATTCAAGACATTTTAAACTTCAAACTGTTGCTTCTGGCTAAAGTAGGAGTCCTCTATAATATAATGTATAATATTGCTTTCTTAAAGGAACTTGAGTCATGTTCATTAGTTGTGGATGGCTGTGATGCTTTTTTTAGCTGTTTGGACTCATTCTGATAGCAAATTCATACTTTTAAATGTGAAGAAAAATCGGTAGATATTTAATAGGTATACTGAAAAAGTTTTTAAAGAGTGTGGATTCAAATGCGTTGACTTTTTTTAACCATGTTTTATCGACTAATTATTGCACAAGGGAGTGCAGACATCTGTTTACTCAGACACACGCTGACCTGCTGTCAGGTTACTGTGACCTCCATACTGATAGACACACATTAACCTTTCTTTGCTCACCTTTTGAATTTTAAATATTCATACACTACCAGTCAAACGTTTTTGAACAGTAAGATTTTTAATGTTTTTTTTGTTTTTTTTGTTTTTTTAAAGAAGACACTTTTGCTCACCGAGCCTGCATTTATTTATTTATTTATTTATTTATTTATCTATTTTACATTTATGACTCTTATAGCGCCACCTGCAATTCCCTTAAAACGTTGCATGCTTGTTTAGAATCACCTGTCGCATGTGCTCAGCAGGTTTTGGGAAGTTGTCAGTCATCCTTTAGGCTTTATAGGATTTTGGGTAAATTCTGACAGGCCTCTTTTCTAAATGACCCAGTATAGCTTCCAATTAAGTTAAATTGCAACATTTTTTTTTTAATAATTATTGATCTAGAGAAGTCCAGAGAATTGTACTGCAGTGTTTTTTTTTTTTTTTTTTTTTTTTTTTTTACATCATAATCATTTAACAAACAATTTGATTGACAGCAGTGGTTCTAGAGACAAAGTTGGAATGAAAATGAGAAATTCTGTCATATGATATATATATTGTGTGTTTGTGTGATTTTTGGCCTTGAAAAAAGTTATAATGCTGATGGCTGATTTCTTTCAGTTTTCTCACAGACCTTTAGGTCGTGAGTCACAACAGGCCAAGCGAGTTTTGTTCCTATCGGCCTCCATTAACCATGTCTAATAGTTGCTCAAACTTCATCGGCCAATGGTGGACAGTTTTTTTTTTTTGAGATACTCAAATGACATTTGTGGCTCTTTGGACCAAGACCGTGCACTGCATTTTCATGTTGATTGGACAAATGGCTGTATATGTATAGCCATTTTTATGTTTTGTTCCCTCTTATAGTGCCACCAACCTCAGATTGAGCTCTTACATATGTGTTCTGAGTTTGGCAGAGATAGCTTATTCTGCTCATGGAGTTATAGACATTTTAATAAAAGTGGCCCAACTTCACCAGGCTCACGATCGAATCTGAGGTATGCGTTTTGTCTGAGGCATGTGAGCCAAGGATTCCATTAATATAACATAAGACACTTGAGTCAGTGACTGACCACTGCAGGACCACTGTCACGCTGTTTGGGGTGAGCCTTAGTGACATTGTCAGCGGTGTGAGTACTACCGTCCCTCCACGTTTCAAGTCTCTGCGACTTATGGTTTGCTCTGCACGATCAGTTTTACCTAGAGATCGCTGATCTGTGACAATTCTAACAATTTAAATATAGTTTCAGTGCTACGTGCTTGAACTATATTCAGATAGAACTAATAAAACTGTTATTTTAGATAGTAAAATATTTAAGAATTTTACTGTTTTGGCTGTTTTATGGATCAAACAAATGGTGAGCAGAAGAGACCTCTTTAACCCTTGTGCGACCTTATGGACATTTTTGTCCATTTCAATTTTGTTTTTTGTTTTAAGTGTGTCTGTGTTAATGCCAACTGCATAAGTCTTGGCTCAGGTGTGTATTTTTATTGAAAGTTTAATATTTTACCCTCATTTCCTTCAAAAAATCTATTTTACCCTCTGTCCAAAAAATACTCACACTCAGGACCTTAAGGACAAAAATGTCCACATTGAAACCCATTAAAACTGCAATTTTTTAACCCAGGGCCTTTTGACTATAAAATGATGCAATATTGGCTAATAGGCATTCATTCTATCGGCAAGGCTTCAAATATTAAATTTTTACCATTTTTTACTAGACTGTGCCATTTTTTTAAAATTTGGCATATAAAAGAAATACTCACTTTTTTTGTGTTTTCTGCTTATGCATATTATAGTCTATTATAGAGTCAATTGGAAAAATAATGCAGCTATAATTGTGTGGGTATGTTGGTAAGGATGTCAGAGTGTGGTTTGTATGTGTTTACTGAAAATGTTATGAGTGTGTAATTAGTTTGAAAGAAATGATATTGTACTGGCAGTCAAAAATCCCACTCCATGTATATGAGTCACATCCTTGGCAGGGTCATAGGGCCATGTGAAAACTATGAATAAGGTCAAAGAAGGTTAATGAGCTTTGAGGATTTTTCTTTTTCACCCAAACACACATTTTAATCCTTGATTGCACTTTTTTTTTATTAGTTATTGTTTTTGTACAGAGATAAAAGGTGAGCTTGAATTTGATGTAGAAGTTCAGAAGCCCCTAAACACATTGTTTTTGTTTTCACCACAAGAAAATGCTGATTGTTTAGTCTGGTAGATTTTATTCAAAGTTTGAGTGTTCGCACAGCCCAGACAGGTGTTCGCAAAGCAAAACCTAGACATATTTGGTGCTTGAGGTCTTGGTCATTTTATTGCTTGCAAGATGAAGAGACGTTACTCAGCAGAGGAAGCTCTGGAGCTAGTGTTGCCCACTGACAGTGAGCATTATGTAAAGAAACCAGCTTTTAAAGCATTACAATTCTGAAAAGTGAAAGTGGAAATAAATATTAATATATAACATTTCTATGACAGTTTTTTGACATGGACATTTTTGTCCATTATGGCCCTAAGTGTTAGTTTTTTTTAAAAAAAATCTGACACTACATAAAAAATATAAATGCCTCAAAATGAATGTTGTTGTTCTTCACTGACACACCCAAGAAGCTAATAAGAAAAAAATTATCATTTGCTTATCATTTAGTATATGGAAATTAACTACTATTTTTCATTTTTTCATAAAAAAAAACAAAACACCTGTGGCATTATGTAAACAAAACAACATTTAAAGGGTTAAAATTCTGAAAATTAATGAATGTTTGGTATCTATGGATAGAACAAATCCTGGTTAAAAAATCGACATCAGTGAAAGTGGAAAAAAATATTAAATCATATTTTTATGACAGTTTTTGGACATGGACATTTTTGTCCATTTTGCACCTATGTGTAACTTTTTTTTTTTGAACGCGCAAGATTAAAAAAAACATTCTAAATCTTAGTAATTGTTGATTGGATGTTGAGATAGTTCACTAGAAAAATAAAAACTGTGTCATTATTTACTCACCCTCATGTCTTTTCAAACCCGTAAGACCTTTGTTCATCTTTGGGGCACAAATTAAGATTTTTTTTGATGAAATTGGAGAGCTTTCTGTCCCTCTATAGACCGTAACATAACTAACACATTCAAGGTCCAAAAAGGTAGTAAGGTGGTTCAACTGTAATTTTATGAAGCTGCGAGAATACTTTTGTGCACAAAGAAAACAAAAAAAATAACAAAATACTATTTCTTCTCTTCCATGCCGGTCTTCGACGTGCATTCACAAGAGTACACAACACTATTTTAACAATGTCCTTACTACCTTTCTGGGCCTTGAACATGTAAGTTACGTTGCTTTCATTAAAAATATCTTAATTTGTGTTCTGAAGATGAACGAAAGTCTTACAGGTTTGGAACAACACGAGGGAGAGTAATTAATGACAGAATTGTTATTTTTGGGTTAACTATCCCTTTAAATCAGTTAGTTTGCTGAAACTCCGCCCCTGCAAGCTCACCAGCCACACCCATACCTAAACCTCCAATCAGCAACTACTGTGTAGAACCAAGCCCTCCTCCTACATTTTTATCCCTCGCATTTTATCGCAACTTTACCTTCGTTAATCTTCGTAACACAAATTAAGATATTTTTGATGAAATCCAACAGCTTGTAACTTAACAATAACTTAACGGTTGAACCACAGACTAAAAATTTTGTCAATTTCATTACTATCTTTCTGAGCCTTGAAGGTGGTAGTCAGGGTCCGGAAGCTCTCGGATTTCATCAACAATATCTTAATTCGTGTTCTGGAGATGAACGAAGGTCTTACGAGTTTGGAACGACTTGAGGGTGTGTACGTAATGACAAAATGTTAATTTTTGGGTAAGATTTCAATGCTGTATGGTGAAATGCATGTATTTTATCAAACCACAGTCAATTGTTTGGTCTGCAACACTTAACAAATACTCTTGAAAAGGCTTCATGCAGCCTCCCACACTGTAAACAACATTACTTTAATCGTTTGGCCTTTTGGCATCTCCCATTTGATCAGCTTAATTTGAAAACTGTTCCTTAGCAACCTGCGCAGACGTAATCGACTAAACGCTGATACAGAGCACTGAACTAATTATCAAGGACTTCTCTATTTATTTATCACGACTGGCGTGAAGTCATACCATACACTTCCCCTTCTGCTGTGATCTGATCTCTGATTGTATGCTATTATGCAACATTAGCAAATGTGCAGATTTGGTCACGAAAGCAGCAGGCGTGTGAGGTGTTCTCCGGGTTATTCATCTGCTGATATGTGGTGAATGTGGGCGCGTTTGCACGAGAAATGCTCGTGCCGGTCTGTCTCCGGGTTGCTATGGTGAGGAGGTCCCCCGTCAGATGTACGGGGTGAGATTGTGAGACCCAAAAGAGCAGTTTTGCACCTGTCTCATCTGATTTGGAGTCTAGAAAACTTGCAACAGTTCTCTATATGGCAGGTGAATGAATTTTGATTGTCAAAGCACAAACACACTCTTAAAAATAAAGGTGCTTCACAAAGATATTTAGTCTAAATGGTTCTATAAAGAACCTTTAACATCTGAAGAACCTTTCTGTTTCACAAAAGGTTCTTTGTGGCGAAAGAAGGTTCTTCAGATTATAAAACAGGTAAGAAAGAGATGGTTCTTTAAAGAACAGTTGACTGAATGGTTCTTTGTGGAACCAAAATTGGTTCTTCTATGGCATCGCTGTGAAGAACCTTTTAAAGCACCTTTATTTTTAAGAGTGTATTAGGAAATATTTTTTAGTGATTATGAAGTGAAAACTGTATAATTGTATTTCTGTTTTATTAAAATCTTAATATTCTGTTAAAATTGTCAGGAATTTTTTTGTTTGTTAAAATGGAAAACTAGACTGTTAAAACAATACAAAATTGAATATTAATATTTATTGAAATTATAACATTTTATTTGTATTTAAATATGAATATTTTGTTTAAAAATATATATACATTTTGTTTAAATTAAATTAGTTATTTGTTCTTCAATTTTAACATTGATTCTGTCAGGAATGTAGCATTTGTATGTTTATGAAGATGGAAAACCAAAACTTATTAATATTCTGTTAAAACTCTCATATATGTAAAAAAAAAAAAAAAAAAAAAAAAAAAAGTGTTCATTTGTTCATGGAAAACCAAATTGTTATAAATACAAAATGTAATATGAATATTCAAATTATTTTTTAAATATTTATTTAAATATTAATATTTTGTTCAAACAATTTGTATTCATTTTATTTCGATTAATATCAATTAGATTATTTATTTGTTCTTTAATATTAACATTGCTAACATTCATTTTTTTTTTCTGCCAGGAATGTAACATTTTTATGTTTATAAAAATGGAAAACCATATTATAATCTTTTATTTATATTTAAATATTAATATTTTGTTAAAACACAATTTTTGTTCTGATATCAATTAAATAATTAGCATATTCCTTAATATTCTTCTTTTGTTTCTGTCACGAATGTAGCATTTTTATGTTAATAAATATTGAAAATGTTGAAAATAATTTATATTTATATTTTATTAAAATCTCAATATTGTGTTAAAATAGTTAGGAATGTAACATTTTTGTTTATAGAAATGGAAAACCCAATTGTTAAATCAATGCAAAATTGAATATTTATTAAAATTATTTTTTTATTTTATTTTTTTACATTTTTATTTTTTTTAGATGTATTAATTTTATTTAAATATAATATTTATACAATTTTCTATCATTTTATTTTGATTAATATCAATTACATTATTTATTTATTCCTTAATAATAACATTGCTAGCATAGATTGTTCTTGGAATAAATATAAATAATTAATAAATAAATACATAAATAATAATAAATATTAATATAAAATTTTGTAAAATAAAAGTAATGCTAGCAATAGTAATATTAAGGAATAAATAAATGATGTAAGTAACATGAATCTAAATAAATGAATAAAAAATTGTGTTTTAACAAAATTTTAATATTTAGAGATAAATGAAATGCTATAATTTGAATAAATATTAATATTAAATTTTGTATTATTTTGACAATTTGGTTTTCCATGTCTATTAACAAAAATGTTACATTCCTGACAATTTTAACAGAATATTAGGATTTTAATAAAATATGAATATAAATTATTTTCATTTTCAACATTTTGGTTTTCAGTTTTATAAATGTTTCATTCCTGACAGAAAAAAATCATAAAATCAGTGCTAGCAATGTTAATATTAAAGAATAAATAAATAATTTAATTGATATTAGAATAAAAATTGTTACCCTAAAATCCGCTAACACCTTTTTTTCCACTGGGGTCCCAGCACTTTAAAACCTCCAGAATATGATTTTTTTTGCTTAGTGTCAGGTAATTGATGTCTTTGTTGACTACTTAACAACACTCTGAAATACACCCCCCCCCCCCCCCACTTTCACTGTCAAACACCTGTGACAAAATCTCACTGACAGAAAACCTTTGCTTAGAGGCCATTTTCAGTTGAGAGAGCTTAAAGTGAGAGCCCACAGAGCACAAAGAGAAATAGATTAGAAAGTTTCTGTGCAAGCTTTTATAGCTTTGCACCTACCCTGTAAACCATGTGAATTATGTTTTCTCCTACAAAAAAAACAACAAAGAAAACACGGGAAATATCAAAGTTCTCCTGAGAATTAGGATTCCCCCTACCCCCAATTTCATGTGGACTGTCAGTGGTTCTCGCAATACTACAGGTATGGTTGTGTTAGTTTTTTTATTTTTATTATACTTAACATAAAATTATAGTGCATATTATAAAATCATAGCATGTTATAGTGACCTCAATATCACCCAAAACAAATGTGTGTACATTTTTTTTATATTTCTTATGTTTTATACAGCTAAAAGACCCTGGGGTCAAATTGACCCCAAAGAACACCGATGTGACAAAATGTGTACAGGGCATTGAAAAAATAATATCATGTTAATTTTATGTTTACCAAGTTTTCCCCATTAAATTAGGAAAAGTCATTCAATTTGAAGCAAAAAAAAGTCAATTATATATGTACATACGTTAAACATTGGATGGGGTCAAATTGACCCCAAGGATAACAGGAGGGTTAACAAAATATTATTTAGAAATATTTGGTTTTCCATAGAAATACTGGCATAGATTTTTCTTTTTTCCCTGTTTTTTTTTTATATATATTTTAAAAATGGAAAACCAAAAGGTTCAAAATTAAAAATAAAATAAAGTAATAAGAAAATATTTATGTTTAAACGGTAATATTTTGTTAAAATTCTAACATTTTATTTTTTATTTAGATATTTTATTTTGATTAATATTAAGTACATTCTTTTCATTAATAATATCATTGCCAACCCTTTTTGCCAATTTTAGTTCAGTAATCAGTAATATAACACAAACCAAAATGTTGAAAAAAGCACAAAATAATATCTGATATAAAATAAAATTTTATTTTCATTGCAACAATATTTAATTTAGTATTTTTATAACATTTTTAAAATACTCCATGACTAAAAATGAAAAAAAAAAAAAAAAAGTCCTCTATAAAGAACAAAAGTAAAAGAAAAATGTGCTTGGTCACGGGAGGCGAGAGCACAACTTTGGTAAACAAGTGGCACAGCTTACCCCACTCTCCCTATTGGTGAATACATGTTTTTGTGTGAAGAGAATACACTGCCAATTTGATGTGTGCTAGACGTAGCAGGGGGAAAGTAAACACATCCATTCAGATCAGCCTAACCTGGCACCTCTCCTCTGTAAAGTTTGAGAGGAAAAAAAGGGAGTGCAATAGTCCCCATGGGAATAAAGGTCTATAGGACAATCTAAACTTCCTTTTAATCCAGACAGACGGACACAGAAACACCTTCAACTAGAAAACAGGTATGTTTTACTCTATATTCTTTAACATGGACAACTATATAGTTTTGAAATTAACTTTGCCATCTCATTTCAGTACGATGCGAGTATGTACACGTCGACGTTGGCGGACATTACGCGTGTGGTTGTTAATTGTCTTCCTGAGTCTGCACTTGCTCGTGGTTTCATTAGTCCTGTCCACATACCACACTTCCTGCGAGCTCCACTTAAACCCTGACATCCAGACCTCCATCAGCTTCTCCGTACAAAACACATCTACTTCAACAAGCAAAATGGGCACTCTAGGAAGTGTCACCCAGGAAGTGGAAATGGACGGCGCAACAGATGATCTTGCCAAACTGGAGGCTCTGTACTCCCACCCGCTGTATAATTTGCCCACCCCACCTGTGTCCGATGGTGACTGGCTGCTGAAAGTCCGAACGAAAAGAAAAGAGGAAGAGCGTAGCACACAGCAGTGGTGAGAACTCATTTTTGAGTCTAACTGGTTTATGAATCAATCTGAATCAAGATAACCGCATTCATTCACATTCACTTTTGTGTGATGCTTCATCGTGGCCTCTAGGTGTCAGTATAAAGTCTAAAACTGTTGCTGTATCTGCTTTTAAAATAAAATGTTTGGTGTAACTATAATTATGATGACTGTAATGTCAAAAACACATGAGTGCATCCAATCCTTAGGCTGAGTGCTAATGAGGACGGATATGATCCTATCGTCTGGAACGCCAGTTCTCAGACGCATCCACCTTGGCTCCGGTTTCACCTTGGGATATCTCGCTGGCAGATGTATCAGCACAAAGACCCCAATCTGTCAGCGCTGACTCAGCAGCTGGCATCCCAACGCATTGTCAGTGTAGGTAGGTGACCTTAAATTTTGCAAAGCAAGGCTTTTATATGAGAAAGAGGGAGAGAGGTTTAAAAGAGCATGGAAGCCTATTTGCAACTCAGCGTGAACAATTAAACAGGCAAACTGGTTAAAAGCATTTCTAAAGTGTATATATAAAGTGTACTAGATAGTCTGCAAAGATCTACATTCTGTTATCACTTTTCTTTAGCCTTCCTCCTCCCCAGCTCCACATGTCGAGATGTACCACAGTTAGGATAGTTCATCAAAAAATGATGATTTACTCACTCTCAAGCCATTCTAGGTGTATACAGTGGTGTGAAAAAAAGTGTTGACCCCCTTCCTGATTTTTACGTTTTTTTTGCATGTTTGTCACACTTTAATGTTTCAGATCATCAAACAAATTTAAATATTAATCAAAGATAACACAAGTAAACACAACATGCAGTTTTTAAATAAAGTTTTTTTTTATGAAAGGAAAGCAAAATCCAGACCCACGTGACCCTGTGTGAAAAAGTGTTTGCCCCCCCATTCATCACTTGAATAGATCCTCAAAAGCTACACATCATGCAGAGATCCAAAGAAATTCAGGAACAAATGCGAAAGAAACCACAGTGAGAGCCATTATCCACAAATGGCGAAAACATGGAACAGTGGTGAACCTTCCCAGTAGTGGCCAGCCGACCAAAATTACCCCAAGAGCGCGGCGACGACTCATCCAAGAGGTCACAAAAGACCCCACAACAACATCTGAAGAACTGCAGGCCTCTCTTGCCTTAGTTAAGGTCAGTGTTCATGACTCCACCATGAGTAAGAGACTGGGCAAAAATGGCCTGCATGGCAGAGTTCCAAGACAAAAACCGCTGCTGAGCAAAAAGAACATAAAGACTCGTCTCAGTTTTGCCAGAAAACATCTTGATGATCCCCAAGACTTTTGGGAACATACTCTGTGGACTGACGAGACAAAAGATGAACTTTTTGGAAGGTGTGTGTCCCATTACATCTGGTGTAAAAGTAACACAGAATTTCAGATAAAGTACATCATATCAACAGTAAAATATGGTGGTGGTTGTGTGATGGTCTGGGGCTGTTTTGTTGCTTCTGGACCTGGAAGACTTGCTGTGAAAAATGGAACCATGAATTCTGCTGTCTACCTAAAAATCCTGAAGGACAATGTCCGGCCATCTGTTCGTGACCTCAAGCTGAACTTGGGTTCTGCAGCAGGACAATGATCCAAAACACACCAGCAAATCCACCTCTGAATGGCTGAAGAAAAACAAAATGAAGACTTTGGAGTGGCCTAGTCAAAGTCCTGACCTGAATCCTATTGAGATGCTGTGGCATGACCTTAAAAAGGCGGTTCATGCTCGAAAACCCTCCATTGTAGCTGAATTACAACAATTCTGCCAAGATGAGTGGGCCAGAATTTCTGCACAGCGCTGTAACAGACTCATTGCAAGTTATTGCAAATGCTTGATTGCAGTTGTTGCTGCTAAGGGTGGCCCAACCAGTTATTAAGTTTAGGGGGCAAACACTTTTTCACACATTGGGCCATTCAAAAACTGCATGTTGTGTTTACTTGTGTTATCTTTGATTAATATTTAAATTTGTTTGATGACCTGAAACATTACAGTGTGACAAACATGCAAAAAAGTAAAAAATCAGGAACGGGCCAACACTTTTTCACACCACTGTATGACTTTCTTCTTTTAGACGAATACTATCAGAGTTATGTTAAAAAATGTCCTGGCTTATCCAAGCTTTATAATGCAAGTGAATGGCTGTTGAGATTGTCCAATAAAGTGCATCAATCCATCATAAAAAGTGCTCCACACGGCTCTGGAGATTAATAAAAGCATTCTGAAGTAAATCAATGATTTTTTTTACGAAAAATATCCATATTTAACGATGGATGCACTTTATTGGACTTCAAAATCTCAAAACCCATTCACTGCCATTAAAAAGATTGGAAGAGCCAGGAGATTTTTTTTTTTTTAATATAACCCCAATTGTATTCATCTGAAAAAAAAAAAAGTCATATATACCTAGGATGGCTTGAGGCTGAGTAAATAATGGCGTGATTTTCAGTTTTACTATAACTATCACTTTCAGCAGAAAGAACAACCGTTATAGATCTAGACAGGTGGTTCTGGGGAGGAGGAGGGCTAAAGAAAATTAAAACATGAAGCCTTTATTTAAAATGCATTATATCTTTTCATAACTAATTTTAAACAAGTGAAAAGGCATTATATTATTTAAAGATTTGTTTGTCATGTGTTTTAATGTGTAGGTGAAATAATGGGTAGATTATACTGTGAAGTATTACAGTGTGTTATAACTGTGGTTACTCATAAGATCATATAATGCATTCTATAGTTCATTACAAGGCAGTAAAACAACCTGATTTCAAGAAGAAAACATACCTGTGGAAACCTTTTCGCACAACGCAAAATACTTACCGCAATGTATGTTTCGTGGCACTATAAGAGTGTTCATTTTTTCCCCCTGGAACAGATGAATGTACATTAGGGTGATGTTGGTTTTATACATGTCACTGCAGTTCTGACTCGAAATGTCTCTTGAGTGGCGCTATAACCCTAATGCTCTCTGATGTTTTAAAATAATGTAACATCTGCACTACTCCTAAACCTACCCGATAGTATGAACAAAAGTGAATGTGATGTAAAAACACCATTGCAACCATGCTGTTTTAGCTTGTTTTTCAATCTCTCATTTGATCGTTTCCAGCTCTTTCATCATGAGTCATGTTTTTGAAGGGATTCGTATCCAAGGATTCCGCAACAATAAGTCCAATTTCGTAATGACTGAGCTACCAGAAAGTGAAACATTTGGAGCTGTAATCATAACGATTACAAATGCTCGCTGTTTTACCGTCTCTAGTGTTCATTTCTGTTGGAAACTGCAGTGATGTGTACTTATTTGTACATTTTTCACGTCTTTCGAAAAAGTTCCCACAGGTACGTTTTCATCATGAGATCCGGTAGCATTAAAGGGATAGTTCACCCAAAAATGAAAATTTTGATGTGTATCTGCTTACCCCGAGGGCATCCAAGATGTAGGTGACTTTGTTTCCTCAGCAGAACACAAACAAAGATTTTTAATGAAAACCGGTGCAGTCTGCCAGCCAAATAATGTGAGTGGATGGGCACCAAACCTTTAAAAGTAAACAAAAACATGCACAGACAAATCCAAATTACACCCTGCGGCTCGTGACGATACATTAATGTCCTAAGACACGAAACGATCGGTTTTTGTGAGAAACTGAACAGTATTTATATCATTTTTAACCATCTGTCCTGAGCACGAGTTTGGCATCAGGCTCGTGACATGTGAACGCGCTAGAATACGCAAATGCCGGAAGCGATCTGTCGCATGTATACAACATTCATTCTTTACACAGTGCACAGAGATTGTGGGTATAGCGGCTATTCAAAGTGGTAATTACTTGTGCTTATCCTGATTGTTCAAACTGATTTAAAGCTAAAAGATTACGTTTGCTTTTCACCGATTTCTCCTTACGGCATTTGCGTATACTATGTCAGAGCGCGTTCACATCTAACGATCCGGATGATAAGCTCGTGCTCAGGACAGATGGACGTGGCTGTGTATCAAAGGTAAAAAGAAGTGCTAGAAATACTGTTCAGTTTCTCGCAAAAAACGATCGTTTCGTGCCTTAGGACATCAATGTATCATCACGAGCCGCAGGGTGTAATTTGGATTTGTCTGTGCATGTTTTTGTTTACTTTTACTTTTAAAGGTTTGGTGCCCATCCACGTCCATGATAAGGCTGGCAGACTGCACCGGTTTTCGTTAAAAATCTTCGTTTGTGTTTTTCTGAGGAAACAAAGTCACCTACATCTTGGATGCCCTGGGGGTAAGCAGATAAACATCAAATTTTCATTTTTGGGTGAACTATCCCTTTAAAACTACTTTTAGAATGTATTATATATGAAAGCTTTTGTTAAGTCTTAACAAAAGTTTTCATGTGGACCAGGTGGAGACAGAAATAACTAAGATAGCATAGATTGGAAATAGAGTTTGACTGGCTTAAGAACCAATCAGCTCCTGTCCACTGTCTTGGAAGAACCAATCAGATCTTCGTAATTGTTTCATGACTGAAATATGGATTTGTGAGAAATAAAGTCTTAACTAAATTATGAGACAATTACAGCAGAAAATGTTTCAACTAAGATCTCTTTTACAAGAAAACTTTTGTGGTACTTTTCAGTGCAAAAATCAGGTGGGACACAGCTGAAGTTGGTGATGTCATTTCCTAATTATGGACAGGCGCTCTTCAAACCCATGAAGTGAGACTCAATAACCATGTGCCTCTTAGTACAGCAAATCATTGAATTTTTCTATTTGAGTGTATACACATCGAATGCTTTATAGAGACATGATTTACTTGCTTATTAGCAATAGCATTCAGTGTTAAAATAAGTACATTCTGATTTAAAGGGATAGTTCACCCAAAAATGAAAATTCTGTCATTAATTACTCACCCTAATGGTGTTCCAAGACCGCAAGACCTCCGTTCGTCTTTGGAAGACAAATTAAGATATTTTAATGAAATCCGAAATCTGCTTTGTAACCCTGCATAGACAGCAAGGGTCCTACCTTGGTCATGGCACAGAAAGCTAGTAAGGACATTGGTAAAGTAGTCCATGTGACATCAGTGGTTCAGTCGTAATTGTACGAAGCAATGAGAATACTTTTTGTGCGCAAAGAAAACAAAAATAACAACTTTATTTAACGGTTTCCTCCGCCATTACAGAGAGTACCGTAAAATTAGTTGAACCACTAATGTCACATGGACTATTTTAACGATGTTCTTACAATGTTTCTGTGCCTTGACCCTGGTAGGACCCTTGCTTTCTGTGGAGGGTCAGAAAGCTCTCGGATTTCATCAAAAATATCTTAATTTGTGTTCCGAAGATGAATGAGGATCTTATGTGTTTGGAACGACAACACACAATTTTCATTTTTAGTAGAACTAACCCTTTAAACCACAGATTTTTAGATCTTTGAATATTGTATGTGAAAATACATTTTGTTGAACTGTTTTTACATTGTAAGGAAGTGAAGCAAGGTATTTTGATTACTTTGTTTCAAATTCCGATCAGAATTGTTTCAACTTAAGACAGGAACGGCATGAGGAGACCAGTGTCAATCTGTATTACTTTTCTGACTTTGAAAGGCACAATGCTGAGATCGCAGCCTTCCACCTGGACAGGTAAGAGTGCAGTATATTACAAAATGAATGCATATTACCAAAAAGACAATTGAAAACACTTTCTCCCTCACAACAAGGATACTGGGTTTCAGAAGGGTGCCTCCAGTGGTTGGGAGGCTTATTCATGTAATAAAAGAGATTAAAGACATCACCACCGACCATAAACTTGTCACAACATTTTTCACTTCTCCAGGTTTGTCCCACTTGGTTCTTATTTTCCTCCATCACTTCCTTTCAAACAGAGTGTTCTAGTACGTCAACATCTGTCCGTCTCTTTCTGCAGTGGGGAATGCGTGTTTTTATGGCCAGTGTTCCTATTACTGCTCCACAGAGCATGCTATCTGTGGCCGTCCACTCAAGATAGAAGGGTCTATGGCTGCTATGTTGCCAGACCTGAGTTTGGCACCACGTCGCTCATGGAGGAGTCCCTGGAGGCGGTCATACAGCCGAACCAAGCTGGCACTGTGGGTGGAGAGTGTGTTATTTAAGGATATAGCTCATCCAAAATTACTCAACCTCATGTCGTTCCAACCAATGAACCTTAAACAAACAAAAAAAAAAATGTTCTGGAAAAATTTCTGAAAAAAGTTTTAAATCTGGACCCTATTTGCTAATCTATTTGCTTTTGGGTTCTTCTTTGTTTTGTGTTTGTACATATTTACAGTTGAGAATTCAATGTCAGTAATCAATGATTATTTCTCGAACAGGTGGGAGACCACGTCCAACTATTGTGACTCCGTAAAAAAGATTTCTCCCTATGACCGAGGCACTCGATTGGTGGATCTGATCGACATGAGCATTCTAGACTTTCTCATGAGTGAGTCAGTTCAGATGAAAATTTCCTGAGAATTTACCCATCCAAGATGTTCATGTCTTTCTTTCTTCAGTCAAAAAAAAAAAAAAAGAATTTTGAGGAAAGCATTCCAGTATTTTTCTTCATGTAGAGGACTTCAATGGGAGCCAATGGGTTGACAGTCCAAATTGCAGTTTCAATGCAGCTTTGAAGAACTCTACACAATCCCAGCCGAGGAATAAGGGTTTTACATAGCGAAACGATCTGTCTTTTCCAAAAAAACAAAACATTTATAAACTTTTCAATCACAAATGCTCATATTTCACTAGCTCTTGACTGGCATTATGTAATCACATTGGAACGGCAACACGTAACATACGGAAGTACCTACCCAGTGTGTACAAAGAGAACGTGCAAAGAAAACAAACAATGTTGGATGATTTTTAAGTTGGAGGAAAAAATGAGATGGAGTTTTTTCCTACGTTATCTTTTTGAAGCTAAGTACACAGAGGAAGAACAAACCGCAAGTGACCATTCCAATGTGATTACGTAATGCATGAATAGAACTAGCATTTGTGTTTACAAAGTACATACAACTTTTTATTTTTATTTTTTAGAAAATGGCCAAGACCATTATTCCTCACCTAGGATCGTTAGAGCTCTTTGAAGCTGCGTTGAAACTGCAATGTGGACCTTCAACCCATTGATCCCTACTGAAGTTCACTACATGGAGAAAAATAGAATGTTTTCCTCAAAAACCTTAATTTCTTTTCGGTTGAAGAAAGAAAGACATGAACATCTTGGGTGACAAGGGCATGAATAAATTAGGGATGGGACGATAAATTAATTTGTGGATTGATTCTGTTCGGAAAATCTCAATCGATGCTATAATCATTTCTCAATTCGCTGTGCTCAATTTATCCTCCCATACATAGTAAATGAGGAAATTTTTATTCTGGAAGTGAACTAATACTTCAAGGATGAACGCTTCCAAAAAAGTACCTTGACGTGTACCACAGAAATACCAAGTTTTTGGACTCAAACCATGACATTCATAGCATAGCATGTCATTACCATGGGAAACATTCATATGACATCCAAACAGCAGCTTTGAACCTCATTAACCTTTATTGAGCTAATGTAATCCTCAAACCTCTTATTAAATCTTGGTTTTCATGATACTTTCCATCTACCGTCCTCAGGTAACATGGACAGACACCACTATGAAACATTTGAAAAGTTCGGCAATGACACATTTCTCATACACTTAGACAATGGAAGAGCGTGAGTACTCAAAATCCAAGGTTTTCTGATGATATTTTGGTTTGGCTCAATTTGAATGAGAATGATGGCTCTTCTGTGTTGTAGGTTTGGACGTCATTCTAAAGATGAACCGTCTATATTGGCTCCTCTTGTGCAGTGTTGCAGGTAGAATGAATGAATGAACTGAAGTAATAATTTAAGATTGTTTCTGATCTGCTTATCCTTGTTCTCTCCTTCAGGGTCCGTCGTTCCACATTGCTTCGTTTACGTCTGCTCTCTCTTCCGTCTTATCGGTTGAGCGATGTCCTGCGTGCATCTTTGTCTCAGGATCCCCTTGCACCGGTGGCTCCGCTACTTACTGAACCACATCTTTCCGCTTTAGACCGTCGCCTAGAAACAGTCCTTCAAACCATTCAGAACTGTCTGCAGCAGCATCAGCATCACAGTGATGTGATATATGATGACATCAGCGATTACCCTAGGGCATGAGGTGATATTATTTAGATCTATATGTTGAGCTGTGTAACCAGACTGTAAACTACCTTACACTACATACTAAAATTACACTTTATATGATTGTAAAATAAAGTTGCTAATCAACAAATTGGATTATTATCATCTGAAACCAGTTAAAACTGTTCTTTTTTGTTTGTGTATTTGAGAGTCAATTAAAGACAAAATTGAAATTTTAATAGCAAGCAAGCTAACAAGTCATATATAGCTATTATAGGCAGAGCATGCATACTCCTCCAGATCCACCTCTCCAGCGTTTTGTTGCTGTTTTCTTGAAGATCTGCCAGTCAGTACACTCCAAGCTGTGTTGGAGCACAGAAGCAGCATTGCTCGGCCACACTGTGCTTGACTTTTGTGTTGGTTTCAGTGTCTTCACAACAGGGCTGAAAGAGGGAACAAGCATGATAGCAATGTGGTCAGAGAGATAAAAACGGAAAAGAGAGACTGCTCTGGGTACACACAGTCAAGGGTGTCTTTCCGGGTGGATGATTACATTTTACAAGTGTGTAAAACAAAACAATACCTGACAATGAACTGAAAACAGAGGAACTTAGATGGCAAAGCAATTAGGTGTGAGTAATTAACAAATTGTCAGTACATAAGGATCAAACAGGAACAGTGAACAAAGTAAACAGGAAACAACAATGAGCAAACTAATACTCCTTGAAAACAAAAACAAAACTAAACTTTGCTGCATTCCACTCCACTTTTAGACACACACTTGCAGACTTCTCAAAGCACTTCCTTTCGGGGGAGTCCCTGCTGTCATTTTGAAGTGCGTTCCACTTTGTGAAGTGGAGAAGGAAAGTTTCTATGAACAGACCCTCGACCACTGGATTTTGACTGAGGGAGTGAGTCTACAGTCGTGGCCAAAAGTTTTGAGAATTACATAAATATTGGAAATTGGAAAAGTTGCTGCTTAAGTTTTTATAATAGCAATTTGCACATACTCCAGAATGTTATGAAGAGTGATCAGATGAATTGCATAGTCCTTCTTTGCCATGAAAATTAACTTAATCCCGAAAAAAACTTTCCACTGCATTTCATTGCTGTCATTAAAGGACCTGCTGAGATCATTTCAGTAATCGTCTTGTTAAAGGAGAACTCCGGTGTGATATTGACCTAAAGTGTATTGAATCATGATACCGAGTGTGAACGTACCTTGCATATTTCATCTCGGTTTGTGTCCAGCTGTCCGAAATCTGGGGTCAGTTAGCCGATGCTCACAACAGGCTGTCTATGAGAGTGAACAGGGCATCGGAAAAGCCATGTAAATAAATCACTGTTTTACGCCATTTACGAGGCACAAAGTAGCTCCACACTTCATCGGTAGACTTCCTAGGGCCCTGACATTTAAAACGAGACATTGAGAACTCAGAAAAAGCACCGGTAGTTTATTTACAAGAAGATTTATACAGACATCTTCCACCAGGAACAGAGCGGTGGCCGCCATCTTAAATGTAGTCACTTTAAGTCGAGTGTCGAGCACGAAGGAAACTACAACCTGATACGTTGATAACCTGATAAATTCATTGGTGCTCGACACTCGACTTATCGTGACTAAGTTCAGGATGGCGGCGACCGGATTTTCTTTCCCAGGTACTGTCTGTATAAATCTTCTTGTAAATAAACTACCGTTGCTTTTTCTGAGTTCTCAATGTCTCGTTTTAAATGTCAGGGACCTAGGAAGTCTACCGATGAAGTGTGGAGCTACTTTGTGCCTCGTAAATGGCGTAAAACAGTGATTTATTTACATGGCTTTTCCGATGCCCTGTTCACTCTCATAGACAGCCTGTTGTGAGCATCGGCTAACTGACCCCAGATTTCGGACAGCTGGACACAAACCGAGATGAAATATGCAAGGTACGTTCACACTCGGTATCATGATTCAATACACATTAGGTCAATATCACACCGGAGTTCTCCTTTAACTCAGGTGAGAATGTTGATGAGCACAAGGCTGGAGATCATTATGTCCGTCTGATTGGGTTAGAATGGCAGACTTGACATGTTAAAAGGAGGGTGATGCTTGAAATCATTGTTCTTCCATTGTTAACCATGGTGACCTGCAAAGAAACGCGTGCAGCCATCATTGCGTTGCATAAAAATGGCTTCACAGGCAAGGATATTGTGGCTACTAAGATTGCACCTAAATCAACAATTTATAGGATCATCAAGAACTTCAAGGAAAGAGGTTCAATTCTTGGTAAGAAGGCTTCAGGGCGTCCAAGAAAGTCCAGCAAGCGCCAAGATCGTCTTCTAAAGAGGATTCAGCTTGCTCAGGAATGGCAGCAGGCAGGTGTGAGCGCATCTGCACGCACAGTGAGGCGAAGACTTTTGGAAGATGGCCTGGTGTCAAGAAGGGCAGCAAAGAAGCCACTTCTCTCAAAAAAAAAAACTTCTTGATCTTCTGCAAAAAGTATGGCGAATGGACTGCTGAGGACTGGGGCAAAGTCATATTCTCCGATGAAGCCTCTTTCCGATTGTTTGGGGCATCTGGAAAAGGCTTGTCCGGAGAAGAAAAGGTGAGCGCTACCATCAGTCCTGTGTCATGCCAACAGTAAAGCATCCTGAGACCATTCATGTGTGGGGTTGCTTCTCATCCAAGGGAGTGGGCTCACTCACAATTTTGCCCACAAACACAGCCATGAATAAAGAATGGTACCAAAACACCCTCCAACAGCAACTTCTTCCAACAATCCAACAACAGTTTGGTGAAGAACAATGCATTTTCCAGCACGATGGAGCACCGTGCCATAAGGCAAAAGTGATAACTAAGTGGCTCGGGGACCAAAACGTTGAAATTTTTCGTCCATGGCCTGGAAACTCCCCAGATCTTAATCCCATTGAGAACTTGTGGTCAATCCTCAAGAGGCGGGTGGACAAACAAAAACCCACTAATTCTGACAAACTCCAAGAAGTGATTATGAAAGAATGGGTTGCTATCAGTCAGGATTTGGTCAGGAAGTTGATTGAGAGCATGCCCAGTCGAATTGCAGAGGTCCTGAAAAAGAAGGGCCAACACTGCAAATACTGACTCTTTGCATAAATGTCATGTAATTGTCAATAAAAGCCTTTGAAACGTATGAAGTGCTTGTAATTATATTTCAGTACATCACAGAAACAACTGAAACAAAGATCTAAAAGCAGTTTAGCAGCAAACTTTGTGAAAACTAATATTTGTGTCATTCTCAACTTTTGGCCACGACTGTACATCATATGCACACTTCAGGCCCCTCGAAAGTGCAACACGATTTTGACGTCATCCAGAAAATGAATCCTTTGGACAAATGCAAATGGACAAAGCAAGACTGTTTTAGGTTGTACAGTGTCACGTGGTGTGACTCTCTCCAAACACAACAATTATTCTGAATTAACTTCTTAACTACTTTTCTGTCAATGTAAAAGGTGTTTTAAACATTATTTTCCTCATTTGTCAGAAACGTAAAACCCCAAAATTAACTGGAAACTATGATGCTCATTCAGTGGGTGGATAACCATGCCTGATAAGAATTAGGTAAGAAATTGAGAATAAGGAAGGAAATATGATCTAAAATATAAATGAACACAACTTGTGTAACAGCAGTGCAACTTCTTTGTAAGCTGGAGAGTTCTGTAACATGTAAGTGTGTGTAAATGTACATTATGCTATTTTATCACCAAATTTTGGATTCAATCTTTTTGTCAACTTATTTCCTTTTATTTAGGTTTTGTATTTCTTTTTTGGACCTCCATTTTTGACAAAATAGATGTGTCTGTTTGATTTTTAATTCTTGACAAAAAAGTAAATTGTTTTTAGAGTTAAAGCATGGGCTTTGGACTCATTTTGCTGATCTTACATCTACACATTTCAGGTAAGATTATTGTGTTAACGGATTGCAGTTTTGCCTTAATATTTAATCAAAATTTGTTCTATCACAGATTAAAGACATTTTAGACTTTAATTAAAGTTGCTTACTGTTTTTATAGTTACTCACTTGGTTTGTCATCAATGCAATGTTTTAAATTCATTAATTCATTCATTAACTTACTTACTTGCCTACTTATTTCAGGCTCTCTAACATTGAACCACCTCTCTGTGAGCTGTGATGACATTTGTGCTCTGAGAGAAACTGATGTGCAGCTAAAGTGCTTTTACGACAGCCACAGGAACATCAAAACTGTGTTCTGGTTCAGCGAGAAACAAAGTACAAACTGGAGAAAAAACAATGAACCTGAAGATTTGACTTTAGACTCAGACTACTCAGGACGAGTGAAACATCAGATCTCAAGCAGCTCTTCAACGCTCACAATATCAGACGTGAGAGAGAGAGACTCTGGAGAATATCAGCTCATGTTCATCATGAATGATGGAGTTAAACATCTCAGCTCAGCAGCCGTCAGTCTAACAGTCACAGGTGAAACTGACTCTAGATTCTGGTTAGTTGTTTTCATGTGGCATGTAATTAAGTTTTCCTTCGCTTTTTGTTTAATTCAGTCCTGCAGGTGAGGATAAATCCTGTGTCTACAGACCCGAGAGATGAAAGATTAGAACTGACCTGTGTTTCTTCCTGCACTTTGACCTCTGGAATTAAGAATTACTACTGGATGAAGAATGGACAGTATTTCACAGATACAGTGTCCCCCAACTTATTTGTGTCACCCAGCAGAAATGCTGGCAGCTTTTCCTGTTATCGTGAAGACCGTAAACATCGCTCCTCTTTAATGTGTGAGTGTCAAATAATAAACAATATGTATATACTGTACATAAGTTTATTTAAACAGACGGATTTAAAGTAGTGTGAGTTTTGCAAGCTAATCTGTGTCTCTTTCAGGTGTTTCTCAGAGAGGCTGCTGGGATGTGTCTTACAGCTCTAGAAGAGTCTGTGCTTTGGTGGGCTCTACAGTAGACATTTCCTCTACATACTCACATCCATCTGATCATACTGTAAATAAAACATTCTGGCATTATGCTCCATCTGGGGACTTCAAGGATCTGCGTGAGGAGCATCAGTTTGCTGGTCGTGTGGAGTATGTGGGGAACAAACTGAGAATCAAAGATCTCAAGATCAGCGACTCTGGAGAATATCGATTCAGGATCATCAGTAACTATTTTGGCCAGTACACTGGATCACCTGGAGTCATTCTTACTGTTACAGGTAACTGATCATGATGAACTCATTCAAAATGTTTCCTGTATCATTTCTAATACACGTTAATTATTTTAGGTACACAAACAAAAAGAAGCCCAGCCATTATATCAGAGGGACAGGAAGTGATATTAAGCTGTTCAACCAATTGCACACTGAACGACAATCATACTTACATCTGGTACAAGAATAAACAACAGGTAACAGATGGATTCACTAAAGCCAACAAGCTGTACCTGGACTCAGTCAGCAATGAAGAGCTTCAACAGTATTCCTGTGCTGTAGGAGGTAACACATCTCTCATGACACATGTGCTTCAGTGTGAAATGTTTGCAGCGTTCAGGTGGTTTCTCTGATAGTCATGATTCACTTCTTTGTGTTGTGAAGATCCAGTGGACAGCACAGCGTTCAGCCATTATACAGTCACTCTGCTGGTGTTTTTACCTCAGTTTCTCATAATAGTGGCTTTGTGGATGTGGTGAGTAAGATTATTCACAATTTCATGACATACAGTGAAATACTAAAATGTGTTCAGGTTTTAAGAGTGTGAATTATGATCCAACAGGTTTTTCTTCAAAATGCATCTCACTTTAAAACCAAACTGAAAACCAATGTGAAGGTAAGATATGATGTAGCCTATATATTGAATCTGGCAACACCATTGCTGTTAAAGTGTTTAATATCTTTGTATTTGTCTGTGTCAGAATCTGATGTTCACATCTGTTCATCTGCTGTCTGTTCATCAGAGCGGCTGGAGTGATGTCACTGTGTTCTTCCATTGTGACATCATCGCAACAGTCAGAACTGTCAGCAGCAACATCAGTGATACAGTGATGTCATAGACACGGACTGTCAGTCTGCATAATTGAACAAAACAAAACTAAAACAAAACAATTTTTTTCCCATTGCTCAATTAAATAAAACCTTCTTAGCTTGCGTCTGATTGTGTGTGTTTTCTTAACCAGTATTTATGAAATGATCCTATATTTACTCTAAAAAGATCCTTTAAAGGTTTAAGATGAATATTAAAAATCACTTTTAGTAACTAAAATGCACAAGACTCAATACATTGAGATTTCAGATTAGGTGGAGTAAAAGTGAACTGGTTACCATCATATTGTGGACAATCAGATAAACTGTTTTTTACTTCCTGTTTTATAATATTGAGTCAGTTTTCCATCATGCACCTGAACACAAAAATGCCAAAACGTATTATCACTTACACTTACATAGACATGAATATAGCTCCTTTGATATTATAATTAAGATTAAGTGGTTTCAAAAGTATTTTACACAGGATTTTTTCCTTTGTCATTGACTCAACTGATTGGGAAAGGTACCTTAAAAGGAACTGGAAACTATGATACAGTGAGTGGTTAACTGCCATTGACCAACAAGTAGATAAAAAAAAGAAAGGGAAGGAAATAGGATCATATGATTGACTGGTATCTTCACAAAAATCTTCCATTTGTAACAGCACTTCAGCTTGAGAAGTCTGCAACTTGCAAGTATACATGATCATTTAATGTTTACTTTCATTTTAACTCTTGGGTTGTGATGAAATTCCAGCTAAATTGGTGTTTCTAATCAAAACTGACCAGCTTTTTAAAAATGTAAATATTTTATGATGCTATATCATCATCAAATTTTGAATTCAGTCTTTTGAATTCAAATAGCACAGGTTTTGTACTTTTTTTGAAACTCATTGACTTGAGGTTATGCACCTCAGTTTTTAATAAAAGACTAAATCCAAATATTTGATAATAAGATAAAAGGAATTTATAAGCAATATCTTTTGGTAATTTTGATGTTAAAAATGACTGGATCACAACATGAGGGTTAGGAAACGAATCGAATGAACATTTACTTAACTATGTATCAGTTTAAACAAATGCAATTAATGTTGGAGCTGAGATAAAGGATTTGAAATTAGTGTGTGTTTTATTCTACTGTTAGTCTTGACAAACCAGGGTATTAAAGCATGGACTTCAGAATCGCATCACTGATGCTGCTTCTACACATTTCAGGTAAGACTGTTTTAATTTATCAATATCAGTTTATCAGACATTTTAAGACATTTTAGACAGGAAGAAAAGTTCCCCCACCACTCAGACACTCTTAAAAGTAAAGAAGCTTTAAAAGGTTCTTTACATCGATGCCATAGGAGAACCATTTTTGGTTCCACAAGAACTATTTCTTGCTTACCTTTTTATAATCTAAAGAACCTTTTGTGAAACAAAAGAAAGGTTCTTTTTGGAACCATTTAGACAAAAAGTTTCTTCTTTGGCGTCGTGAAGCACCTTTTTTAAAGAGTGTAGTGACTCGCTTATTGGTTTTTCATAAATGTACACGTTAAGGTTTCATTGTTTGTTTCGTTCTTTTTTTTTTTTTTTTAAATCAGGCTCTCTAACATTGAACCACATCTCTGTGAACTGTAAAGACGTTTGTGCTCAAAGGGAATCCGATGTGCAGTTGAACTGCATTTACAACAACATCCACACTAAAACTGCGTTCTGGTTTAGTGAGAAACAAAGCAAAAACTGGAGAAAAATCAATCAACCGGAAGATTTGACTTTAGATTCCGACTACGCAGGACGAGTGAAGCAGGTCATCAGTAAATACGAAGCAAACCTCTCAATATCAGACGTGAGAAAAACCGACTCTGGAGATTATCAGCTCATGTTCATGGAGGATGGAGTTAACCATCTCAGCTCAGCAGCCGTCAGTCTAACAGTCACAGGTGAAACTGAGTCAAGATTCTGGACTGTTCAGCTGTTTTCATTTGTTTTTAATAATTTTTACTCTATTCAGACACGCAGGTGAGGATTAATCCTGTATATACAGACCCGAGAAATGAGAGAGTAGAACTGACCTGTGAGACTTCCTGTGATTTGACGTCCAGACCTCAACAATACTACTGGAAGAAAAACAATATTCAAAATTCAAACGTTGATCATACTACCAGGATCATTACAGTTTCACATAAAGATGCTGACAGTTACTCCTGCTTTCTTACTCCATATCTTAGAAGTTCCTCCTCTTCTGTGTGTGAGTATGCACTTTATATTTTTACTTAACGAGCACTAATATAATATCAGTATTGTTCACACATGAGTAGGCAATATGTGGAAACATTTCATACCGTAAGTTTTGTTCGTCATGAAAAGCGGCATAACATCAATCATGAAAGCGTGGACTCGGAGGAAGACCAGCATTTTCACCCCTTGTCCCGCAAGTTGCATATTAGGAAAACGTCCCGCATTTTCATCAGTGTGTTGGTTTTTAATTCGTATGTCAAGAAAACGTACATACGTTATTTTGTCTTTTTAAGAAAGCTTTTTATATATTCTTTTTGCGGACCTCATTAAGTGATCTAGCACCACCGACGGCATTGGTTTGACACACACGATATTCTTTAATTTCTTTGAACCATTTAAAAATCGATGCAGCTTTCAGACAAGACTTTCTTCTTAATTAAATAGTTCGTTTGAATCTGTTTCTATGGCGTTATTTTAATGACAACTGTCCAGAGAACAGATCTATAGCCAGGTGGTCACCGTAGTCCCAATACACACACTCGCTGTCTTTGCACTTGACCACTAGTCTACTTACGTATTTCCTGTGTTGAAATGGACGTGAAGACATCAAGTGTGCTTAAACTTTTGATTACACAATAGGATACACTTAAATTATAGCATTTACGAAAATGTGGGTATCAGCTCAGTGTGATCAGCTCTACGCTCTTAAAAATAAAGGTGCTCCGCAATGCCATAGAAGAACCTTTTTTTTTTGTCTGAATGGTTCCATAAAGAACCTTTAACATCTGAAGAACCTTTCTGTTTCACAAAAGGTTCTTTGAGACGAAAGAATGTTCTTCCGATTATAAAAAGATAAGAAAGAGATGGTTCTTTAAAGAACCTTTCACTGAATGTTTTTTGTGGAACCAAAAATAAAATGGTTCTTCTATGGCATCTTTTATAGCACCTTTATTTTTAAGTGTGAAGGTTGTAGTTTTATGTACCAGCAGCAACTCAGTTTATGTAACCAAAAGTAAAAAAAAAATTTTTTACTGTGAATGGGAGACAGCTTCTGATGTTTTTCCCACCCATCACACTGGAAAGTAAACTGTCCAACTCCCATTCACAGTGATTTTTTTGATAATAACATCACTGTGTGAACAGGCTTGATTGTGATTTTCACGGCAGTTTTTGTGTGGCTCTTTTAGGTTTTGAAAGTGGCTGCTGGGATGTGACTTACAGCTCTAGAAGAGTCTGTGCTTTGGTGGGCTCAACAGTAGACATTTCCTGCACATACTCACATCCCTCTGGTCATACTGTAAATAAAACATTCTGGCATTACGGTCCATCTGGGGCCTTCAAGGATCTGCGTGAGGAGCGTCAGTTTGCTGGTCGTGTGGAGTATGTGGGGAACAAACTGAGAATCAAAGATCTCAAGATCAGCGACTCTGGAGTATATGAATTCATAACCATCACTGACTTAAAACAATACGCTGCAACTCCTGGAGTCATTCTTACTGTTACAGGTAACTGATCATGATAAAATCATTCAAAATGTTTTCTTTTTTTTTTTTTTACTAATAGCCTTTTAATTTATTTAGATACACATATAAAAATAAGGCCAAACTTAGTATCCAAGAGACAGGATTTGGCATTAATCTGTTCAACTAAATGCACTTTGAACGACAAACATGCTTACATCTGGTACAAGGACGGACAGGTAACAGATGGATTCACTAAAGCCAACAAGCTGTACCTGGACTCTTTCAGCAAAGAAGAGCTTCAACATTATTCCTGTGCTGTAGAAGGTAACACATCTTTCATGATACATGTGCTTCAGTGTGAAATGTTTGCAGCATTCAGGTGGTTTCTCTGATAGTCATGATTCACTTCTTTGTGTTGTGAAGATCCAGTGGACAGCACAGCGTTCAGCCATTATATAGTCACTCTGCTGGTGTTTTTACCTCAGTTTCTCATAATAGCGGCTCTGTGGATGTGGTGAGTAAAATATCTAATTGCATGGCGAACAATTAACAAAATGAAATGTTTTCAGATTATGAGAGTAAGAGTGTGAATTATAATTCAACAGGTTTTTCATCAGAATGCATCGCATTTCAAAACCAAACTGAAAACAGAAAGGAAGAGGTGAAAAATAATTGATATTGAAAATCTGCTATAATATTTATGCTACAATATCATCATCTGTTTGTCTCAAATCCTGATGTTTCAGATGTCTTCATCTACATCTGCATTTGTCCATCTGAGCAGGAGTCATTGTGTTCTTCCATTGTGACATCACTGCCTAGCAACAGTCAGAACTGTCAGCAGCAACACCCGTGATACAGTGATGTCATAAACTCTGACATATCAGTGTCAGTTTGCATAATCAAACAAATCTACAACAAAACCGTATTCCTGGTTTTAGTTTTTTCATATGCTAAATGTAAGCAGAAAGTTTTATTCTCTAAAAATCCTTTAAGAATTCAGTTAATGAAGTGGTGGCTCCTCTTTGTTTCTGTCTAGGGGCACACTGTAATATTTGTTTTAATGGATGAACTGTAACCGCAGTAATAATGCACAAAAATATCAATAAAACACTTTAATAAGCAAACACACTGGGTATTAACCATCATTTGTGTTGTAATATTTTGGGCCCAAGCATTTCTGTGTCCTGTTTTAGTTTTTCAGATACATCAGGCCTTTAAGCAGGTGTTTTAAGCATATGCATTAAGTTCATTATTCGAATGGTGTCCGTGTGACGGTAAAGGTTTTGCAAGTTTGCCTCTATTTTTTCATTAGTAACAAGAGTAGTGTAAACTTGCAAAAAACTATGGTAATAAAGTCTCTTTGTTTTCTATTTTATTTTTAATATTTACTTCTTGACCAGTATTTATTCACGAGTTTGTCACGTTTAAGTGCTTTGTTGTTGGAAAGAACAGGAACAGTAATCATGGTGGACGGCCTATTCATGAGTTCAATCATTTATTTTTGACTATTTCTTGGGGAAGTCTTATTAAAGCCAAAATGTATAGAAGATATTTAGTCAATATCCAACAGGTTTTGAGTAAAATGTAGTGTCCCATTGTTTGTTAACCATATTAACATTCACTGGACTAACATTCACGGAGCAATCTTGATAACACCATACTGAGCAACTATAGACCAATATCAAGTCTTCCATTTATAGGCAAGATTATTGAAAAGGTTGTTTTTAATCAGCTGAACCACTACATAAACTCAAATGGATACCTGGACAATTTCCAATCTGGTTTCAGACCACATCCTAGCACCGAGACAGCGCTCATAAAGATAATAAATGATATTCGCCTAAATTCTGATTCTGGCTAAATATCAGTGCTGGTATTACTAGATCTCAGTGCTGCGTTCGACACCGTTCGATTACAACATTCTTCTAGATAGACTGGAAAAATGGGTCGGGCTTTCTGGGATGGTTGTCAAATGGTTCAGGTCATACTTAGAAGGGAGAGGCTATTATGTTAGTATAGGAGAACATAAGTCTAAGTGGAGTCCCACAAGGCTCCATTCTTGCGCCGCTGTTGTTCAGCCTGTATATGCGCCCACTAAGTCAAATAATGAGAAAAAAACAGATAGCATATCACAGCTATGCAGATGATACCTAGATTTACCTAGCCTTATCGCCAAATGACTACAGCCCCATTGACTCCCTCTGCCAATGCATTGATGAAATTAACAGTTGGATGTGCCAAAACTTTCTTCAGTTAAACAAGGAGAGAACTGAAGTCATTGCATTTGGAAACAAAGATGAAGTTCATAAGGTAAATACGTACCTTGACGCTAGGTGTCAAAAAACAAAAAATCAAGTCAAGAATCTTGGTGTGATTCTGGAGTCAGACCTCAGTTTCAGTAGCCATGTCAAAGCAGTAACTAAATCAGCATACTATCATCTTAAAAACATTGCAAGAATTAGATGTTTTGTTTCCCATCAAGACTTGGAGAAACTTGTTCATGCCTTTATCACCAGCCGGGTGGACTATTGTAATGGTCTCCTCACTGGCCTTCCCAAGAAGACCATTAGACAGCTGCAGCTCATACAGAACGCTGCTGCCAGGATTCTGACTAGAACCAAAAAATCAGAGCATATTACATCAGTCCTCAGGTCCTTACACTGGCTTCCAATTATGTTTAGGATCGATTTTACTTTTACTCGTTTATAAAGCACACAATGGCCTAGGACCTACATACATTTCAGATATGCTCACTGAATATAAACCCAACAGACAACTCAGATCACTAGGATCGAGTCAGTAATAATCAAGAGTTCACACAAAACAAGTGGAATCCGCTTTTAGCCATTATGCCGCCCGCAGTTGGAACCAGCTTCCAGAAGAGATCAGATGTGCAAATACATTAGCCACATTTAAATGCAGACTCAAAACGCACCTGTTAAGTTGTGCATTTATTGAATGAGCACGGTGCTACGTCCGAACAGATTGCATTATTTTATGTATAATCATTTCTACTGTTTTAATTAATTTTAAATCATTTTTTAAATCATTTTAAATGTTCTTAAATCTTCTGTTTTTATTGTTGTGATTATGATTTTTATATTATGATTTTAATTCCTCTAATGTACAGCACTTTGAATTACCATTGTGTATGAAATGAGCTTTATAAATAAACTTGCCTTACCTTGCCTTAAATGCTATTTCTGCTGTTCAATACATAAGATATGCATCAACGGGTTATTTTTAGAGGGAAACTTTAATGACAGGAGAAAGCAATGTAGACATTATGGGAAAAACTAATAAAACTTTATGGTGTTACCGCTATGTTTCTCTCCTCGGCCATATTTAAAGTTTATGACCTCCCCAACTCAGAAACTCGGCTATCAAAGTTATCTTTTTGTTTCCCAGTTGAAAATACAACTTGAGTGGCCATTCATGTGCAATTTCTTGGAAACTCATGTTTACAATAATTGTGACAGCGTGTGAAGGCAGCATTACTCTCAAAAATAATTTAAGGCTTAATAATATTAAATTATTACTTTTAGTAACTAAAGTGCACAGTAAGGTGACTTAATATTTCGAGGTTTCAGATTAGGTCTGGTTATTGTTAACTGGTTTCTAATGCATACAGTATCTCACAAAGTGAGTACACCCCTCACATTTCAGCAACCGTTTTAGTATATCTTATCAAGGGAAAATACTATAGAAAAAAACTTGGATTTTTTAGAGTAGTCAATGTGCAGCTTGTATACAGTATAGTTTTACTGTCCTCTAAAAATAATTTAACATACATCATACAACAATGGTTGCTGAAATGTGAGGCGTGCACTCACTTTAGTGACATACTGTATATCCATCATATTGTGGACAATCGAATGAACTGAACGTTCTTAATCATCCTGATATTATTATTGAATTTTAATCTAAAATTACATTAAATTTTTTTTTTTTTTTTTAAATTAAGATGTTCACACACTTATATTCAGGGTGTGAGGAACATTTTGGAGTCATTAAATTAACTTTTGTTGAAAATGATTTAAAAGCTTTTTCAAAACCATATGAAATCAACAAATGCATTTCCGTACATTTGAAACTTGTTTTTAACTAGGTTTATCCTTATTTGTCATTGACTCAACTGATTGGGAAACGTAAAATCTAAAAACGAACCGGAAAGTTCCAAACATAGAAATACTCAAGCAATGTGGTTAACTGTAGTTGCCCAACAACAAGGGAGTAAAAACTGTGGGGAAAAAGGAAGGAAGTAAGATCATCTGGTTGCTTGGTAAGGCACAGTCACAACTTTTGACACCACATTTCTTTAACCATGTTATAACTAACAAATAGAGTTAATGTAGGAGCTTTTGAGATAAATGGTTTGAAATTATTGTATGCTTTCCTCTCTACGTTGTTGTTGTTGTTGTTGTTATTTTACTCTGAGAAGTGAATTATTTTATTAGTTAAATCATGGACTTCAGAATTACATCACTGATCCTACTTCTACACGTTTCAGGTAAGATTATTGTTAATGGATTGCGGTTTTGTTTTAATGTTTTATCAAAATTTGTTCCAACACAGACTAAAGGCATTTTAGCCACGCTGCTTTCATAGCAACTCACTTGGTTTGTCAGATGAGAAGCTGTTCTTTATAATGCAAACTTTTTGGTCTCAGTGTTACTTTATTCTTTTTCTTTCTTTTTCTTTTTTTAATGAGGCTCTCTAACATTGAGCCACATCTCTGTGAGCTGTGATGACATTTGTGCTCTGAGGGAAACCAATGTGCAGTTGAAGTGCTTTTACTCCAAAATCAACATCAAAACTGCTTTTTGGTTCAGCAAGAAACAAAGCACAAACTGGAGAAAAAACAATGAACCTGAAGATTTGATTTTAGACTCAGACTACTCAGGACGGGTGAATCCGACGGTCACAAATGACCATTCAACGCTCACAATATCAGACGTGAGAGAGAGAGACTCTGGAGAATATCGGCTCATGTTCATCATGAATGATGGAGTTAAACATCTCAGCTCAGTAGCCGTCAATCTAACAGTCACAGGTGAAACTGAGGCTAGTAGATTCTAATCAGCTGTTTTCTTTTGTCAAGTTTTATTAATTTTTACACTAATTCAGACCTGCAGGTGAGGATGAATCCTGTGTTTACAGACCCGAGAGATCAGAGAGTAGAACTGACCTGTGATACTTCCTGTGATTTGACGTCCAGACCTAAGGAGTACTACTGGAAAAGAAATGGACAATATGTAAAAGATCTTGGTCATTCCAGGAGCATTTTACCTAAAGATGCCGGCAGTTACTCCTGTTTTCTTACTCGAGATCTTTTGAATTCCTCCTCTCCTGTGTGTGAGTGACTCTTTATTTATTTATTTATTTATTTAATGAGCATTAATGTAATATCAGTGTTTGTTCATACATGAGTATATGTGGACACATTTAAAGGTAAACTTCATACCAAGATGAATGTTCATCACAAAAAATTCTGTGCCGTTTCCACACTTTTCTGTTCAATTCAAAGTGCCAATACAATACAAAAATATTGACTTGTAGGAAGACCACAAGGATTTGAGACACTTGCTGTCTTTGCACTTGACCACTGGTACATGATGTAGATTTCATGAGTTAAAACCTTTGAGTACCCAATGATACACACATCACAGTGTTGTTAATTTAATAAGCTGTAAATTTAGTAATTGCGATACTTTTATTTTTTAATTTTAATATCTGTTGGGAAAAGATCAGGACCCATCACCCATTAACAGCCACTGAGTTAAATTAAAATGTTGATTACATTAATTGAATTTCAATGACAGACATTCATCTTGGTGTGAAAAGGTCTTAAATGTTTGTTTCTCAGCAGTAATCTGTATCTCTTTCAGGTCTTTCTACAAGTGGCTGCTGGGATGTGTCTTACACCTCTAGAAGAGTCTGTGCTTTGGTGGGCTCAACAGTAGACATTTCTTCAACATACTCGCATCCGTCTGTTTATACTTTAATTACAACATTCTGGCATTACGGTCGACCTCGAGTCATCAACGATTTACGTAAGAAGCATCAGTTTGCTGGTCGTGTGGAGTATGTGGAGAACAAACTAAGAATCAAAGATCTCAAGATCAGCGACTCTGGAGAATATCGATTCAGGATCATCACTGACTTAGATGGCAAATACTCTGGATCACCTGGAGTCATTCTTACTGTTACAGGTAACCAATCAAGATAAACTGATTCAAAATGTTTCCTGTATCATTTCTAATACATGTTAATTATTTTTAGGTACACAGACAAAAAGAAGCCCAGCCATTATATCAGATGGGCAGGAAGTGATATTAAGCTGTTCAACCAATTGCACCCTGAACGACAATCATACTTACATCTGGTACAAGAATAAACAACAGGTAACAGATGGATTCACTAAAGTCAACAAGCTGTACCTGGACTCAGTCAGCAATGAAGAGCTTCAACAGTATTCCTGTGCTGTAGGAGGTAACACATCTCTCATGATACATGTGCTTCATGAACTACTTAATATTTAATCAGTGTTTTAATATTATAAGTAAATGTATCTTTTTCTTCGACCATAACTTGAGCTTGTTTCATGCTTCTAGTTCTTAAAGACCCAGAAATCCAAATACCAGAGTCCAGCACAGCTTTACTGATCACTGTAATCATACTGGCCATGTTTCTGATTCTTGCACTCATAGGAGTCTTGTGGTACAGGTAAAATTAGTTTTTATCTATTGTGTTTTTCCCTCATGTCCACTTATCTCAAGGAAATGTTATATGACCAACTACTGAGATCATTTAACCAGCTGCAGAGCAGTAGGTGCGACTTTTTAGCTCAAGTTCTTTTATTTTACTCAAATTACATGCATCTTCATAGACCCCCTGTAGTGAAACAGTTTTGAAAAAGTTTTCTTTATTGTGGTTTACATGTCTGTCTGGTGTTTTTAATATGCTTAACGACAAACCATGCGTAAAGTTATCAGTTAACACCATTGCTGAGAATTTCTCCTTAAAACTGCGGTGTACCAAAAACATATTTTAAAACACCCCTGTTTCCTGTTGTCACAAATGTGACAAAATACTGTAGAACTCATTATAATTAGTGACGCTGTCTTTACTGGATGCGGTGCGACACAGCAAATCCCTGACAGTAAACTGCTGCTGCTTTCTATTTTTGACCCACTGACACAAAGTTCAAATGATTTGCAACGGTCGCGGGTTTATAAAGGTGTTTGTTAATGGTAGTAATTATAAATATGTAATTTTGAGTTTTAAGGGACAAAATGAATGACTGCAGGGGAACTTTAAATTTTAAACTCCTTCGTTGGTTTACCATAATCGTGTTAGCCATGTTGCTGAGCTTCGGAAAGTTGGGGGTAAATGGGGGTGGTGATGGTTAATAGTTTACGGTTTTAGGAACAAGCTCTTTTTTCGCAACTTAGCCTGTTTGGATTGAGAAGAAATTTTCTTTAAGACCCATGAATAAAATTCATTGACATGATGCCTTTTAAACAGGAGGAGAAAGAATAATTCATCTCAACAACACGTGGACATTAAGGTGAGAGGATAAGAACAAACAGATTTAATTTCATTCACACATGCTGAAATATATTTTGTGTTCTGTGACTGATATTTTCTTTTCTTTCCTCTTTTCTGCTCAAACTCTCAGTCGGGTTCTCCTATGCTGTATGCTAATGCCACAGCCTTGTCTACAGTCTGCACACAGCAAGTTCACATGAAAAATGAGGATGTTCATTATTCAACTATTAATTTCAAGCAGTCTGACACAAAAAACTTACCATTAGCTCCTACTGTTGTACATTCAACCGCAAATGATGTTCATTATGCTACTGTGAAGTTTAGCTGAACCTTAACTAAGCCCTAGCTTAAAATACACCAACAGTACTGAACAACTGAACTGTTGCTGTCTGACAGTTTTGCTGTAATAACTTTGCCACATAATTAAATTTATTAAAATAGTGTGTTAGTGTCTTTTTATTTGTATGTATTTATTGCATCATACCATCATAAAATACTATCATAAAATATGAATAGTGTTAATAAAGACAATAATCTATATTTAAATAAAATGATTATCATATTTTAATAATTTTTTTTAGCTGCATTAATTATTAAATGCTACAGCAAAGTTGTTTTTGAGTTATGATTTTCTTTAAGCAGCATTTTCTTGAAAACAAACATGCTTTTCTTAATTACAGTACATAACAGGACCTTCTCCACTCTAGAGGGGATTAGGTAATTTAAGTGGACAAAATCCATGTCTGGAGGGCAGGGACATCCAAATGATAAAATCTGGTAAAGGTAGACAGGCAATGACCAGTTAGTGGCCGCACAGATATCACCAATAGACATCCCATTTGACCAAGCCCAGGAGGAGGGCATTTCCCTAGGACTCCTATAGGACACTGTAAGCCCACTGAGGCATAAGCTATAAAATAGTGTACTTACAGTGTCCTATAGGAGTCTTAGGGAAACCAGCTTTGTAACCAGCAGCCCTTTAGAGCCTCTGAAGCATACGAAGAACTGCTCTAAGTGCTGAAACAGGCCAGAGCGCTCCACATACACTCTAAGAGCCAAAACTGGGCAGAGTGTTTTAGGATCCTGGTCATCCTCTGAATTGGGGAGAGCCAAAAGGATAATGACTTGTGCTCTAAAAGGTGTGGAGAGGCACATAGCTGTGTCTTGGCTTGAGGACGACTCTACAGTCATTAGCCCCAAACTCAAAACATGAAGCACTTAATGAGAGTGCATGCAGGTCACCCACTTTGGATTGACTGATGCTAAAGCCAAAAGGAGGTTAACAGAAGCTGCAAATCAGGTGACTTGTGCAGCTCGAAGGGAGGGACCCGGGACTTTTCTTATTATAGAGTCCCAGTCCTAGGTTAGCATAGTATGAGGACAAGGTGGATTCAGTCTCAGAGCTCTCCTTAGAAACTCAATTACAACGTCGTTCTTGCCGACTGACTGGCCAGCGATGAGAGCATGATTCGCTGCGATGGCTGACATATATTTTGAGCATGGAATGGGTGTCTCCATACTCATGGTGCTACACTGCCCCTGGACTGCATGTCCACTACTAGGATCAGTCTGCCGGCACGTGAACTGGTCTCAGTAAGAGAAGTTTGAGTTTTTCAAGTAGCAGGTCATCACAAGGACACAGGGAACTGACCCTCCTGTTAGTCGAAAGAGGAGAAGAGCTCTTTTGAGTATGTGGGTCCGCTATCGGAGTGGTAGTTTAAACATATAACTAGGGGTCATGTCATGTCCTGGTGAGTTCATCATGAACCTTTGGGAAAAAGTTCCATTGGCTGACAAGTTCAAGCCTCAGAGAGAGGTCCTCCACAGCCTTAGAGAGTATTGTTGGAAGTTGTCGGTATTCTAAGAATACCTACTTCCCTCCAGTCCGTTTATTCGCCCTTTAAATAAAACAGTTCGAGTCCGCGTTAAAATCAAAGTTAAATTCAAATTTAATGGTAAAGTCAAAGAGTGCTGAGCTCAGGATTACAGAACAGCCAATATCAAATCTGACATCTGGGCAGTCCAGAATGTCTCACAAAACTAAATGCAAGTATTTATATTCTTGATCTGCAGGTCTCTCCTCCTGATATCGTTCGACCATTCTCCTCCAATCAGGGCCTGTTATCGCCAACTGCTCCTGCACAGAAAAGACAATACAGCCCCATCCCATTCTTCTTCTTAGAGTGACCAAAAGTCTAGTCTAAAGTGACCTTCAAATTGCTACTACTTTTGCAGGGCTTCTTTTTTCCTACGTGCCTGTAAACAAAGGTTTCTCAGAAATTACATAAATGTAGAGAGTTCGCAACTACACGCACACATTTTACTAAACAGATTCTGTTACATAGTGTACACTTTGTCTTTTCATAAGCACAGAACATTTCTTTCTTCTCATAAGCACAGAACAACCAAAACACAAATTTAAAAGCATTTAGAAAAAGTATTTTCTACAGTATGCGGATCAGCTCGCTATCCATGCTGGACCATGTTGCTTGTTTTGAAGAAATGTCGGGGTCTTCACTGGAACATGTCCACTCTTCAGCATGCAAAGCTGTCAGAGACATGGAGTCACCAGGGACAGCTTCCTCCTCACCTGCCTGGTCGTTGAGTCCCGTTTCTTCCTCAGAGGCTCCTAGAGAGACTAGAGAGGACCGCCTTCTTGAAAGAAGGCAATCACCAGCAAAGCAGGATGAGGCTCAAGCTCTCGCAATGAGAGCACTCTATCCTGGTGAGCACAGCCTCAGTGTAAGTGCTGCCCAGGCAGCTGCCCGTGCCTGTCTGAGTAATGCAGCAGTTGTTTTTCTTCAGCGTAACTGACAAGTCTACCCACTGAGCAAGTGACGTCTGTGGACATACAAAACATGTTGATATAGCATCCGTCCGTCCAGACCATGATCTAACATCCATTGACAGCCAGAATAAGTCGATTAATGACACTGAGAAATGATGTCTCATCAGGCCACAATCTAAATGTCCACTGACAGCCAGTACTAGTTGAGAAAAGACGTTCATACTGGCTATAATCTAAACGTCCATTGACATCTAGATTTAGTCGATTTTTGGCGTGAATGAAGATGTCCAATCTGGCCACAATCTAAACGTCCACTAGCAGCCAGAACTAGTTCAAAACAGATGTTCATATTGGCTATAATCTGGATGTCCGTCGACATCTAGATTTAGTCAATTTATGACATGAACAAAGATGTCCACTCTGGACAAAATCTAAACGTCCGTTGACATCCAGAATTAATTGAAGAATGTCATGAATAATGATGTCCAATCTGGCCACAATCTAAACGTCCACTGACAGCCAGCATTAGTTGAGAAAAGACGTTCATTCTGGCTCCTGTGAGGACGTCTTCTGGATGTCTATAAATTACGTCTGTAGCACGTCTCTAATTTAAGTCTATACAATGTCCAGAAAAGACGTATAAAAACCTTTCATTCTGGCTCCTGTGAAGACGTCTTCTGGATGTCTATAAATTACGTCTGTAGCACGTCTCTAATTTAAGTCTATACAATGTCCAGAAAAGACGTATAAAAACCTTTCATTCTGGCTCCTGTGAGGACGTCTTCTGGAAGTCTATAAATTACGTCTGTAGCACGTCTCTAATTTACGTCTATACAATGTCCAGAAAGACGTATAAAAAAACTTTCATTCTGGCTCCTGTGAAGACGTCTTCTGGATGTCTATAAATTACGTCTGTAGCACGTCTATAATTTACGTCTATACAATGTCCAGAAAAGACGTATAAAAAAACTTTCATTCTGGCTCCTGTGAAGACGTCTTCTGGATGTCTATATATTACGTCTGTAGCACGTCTATAATTTACGTCTATACAATGTCCAGAAAAGACGTATAAAAAAACTTTCATTCTGGCTCCTGTGAAGACGTCTTCTGGATGTCTATAAATTACGTCTGTAGCACGTCTTTAATTTACGTCTATACAATGTCCAGAAAAGACGTATAAAAAACTTTCATTCTGGCTCCTGTGAAGACGTCTTCTGGATGTCTATAAATTACGTCTGTAGCACGTCTTTAATTTACGTCTATACAATGTCCAGAAAAGACGTATAAAAAACATTCATTCTGGCTCCTGTGAAGACGTCTTCTGGATGTCTATAAATTACGTCTGTAGCACGTCTTTAATTTACGTCTATACAATGTCCAGAAAAGACGTATAAAAAACTTTCATTCTGGCTCCTGTGAAGACGTCTTCTGGATGTCTCTAAATTATGTCTGTAGCACGTCTTTAATTTACGTCTATACAATGTCCAGAAAAGACGTATAAAAAACTTTCATTCTGGCTCCTGTGAAGACGTATTCTGGATGTCTATAAATTACGTCTGTAGCACGTCTTTAATTTACGTCTATACAATGTCCAGAAAAGACGTATAAAAAAACTTTCATTCTGGCTCCTGTGAAGACGTCTTCTGGATGTCTATAAATTACGTCTGTAGCACGTCTTTAATTTACGTCTATACAATGTCCAGAAAAGACGTATAAAAAACTTTCATTCTGGCTCCTGTGAAGACGTCTTCTGGATGTCTATAAATTACGTCTGTAGCACGTCTTTAATTTACGTCTATACAATGTCCAGAAAAGACGTATAAAAAACATTCATTCTGGCTCCTGTGAAGACGTCTTCTGGATGTCTATAAATTACGTCTGTAGCACGTCTTTAATTTACGTCTATACAATGTCCAGAAAAGACGTATAAAAAACTTTCATTCTGGCTCCTGTGAAGACGTCTTCTGGATGTCTCTAAATTATGTCTGTAGCACGTCTTTAATTTACGTCTATACAATGTCCAGAAAAGACGTATAAAAAACTTTCATTCTGGCTCCTGTGAAGACGTATTCTGGATGTCTATAAATTACGTCTGTAGCACGTCTTTAATTTACGTCTATACAATGTCCAGAAAAGACGTATAAAAAAACGTTCATTCTGGCTCCTGTGAAGACGTCTTCTGGATGTCTATAAATTACGTCTGTAGCACGTCTTTAATTTACGTCTATACAATGTCCAGAAAAGACGTATAAAAAAACGTTCATTCTGGCTCCTGTGAAGACGTCTTCTGGATGTCTATAAATTACGTCTGTAGCACGTCTTTAATTTACGTCTATACAATGTCCAGAAAAGACGTATAAAAAAACGTTCATTCTGGCTCCTGTGAAGACGTCTTCTGGATGTCTATAAATTACGTCTGTAGCACGTCTTTAATTTACGTCTATACAATGTCCAGAAAAGACGTATAAAAAACTTTCATTCTGGCTCCTGTGAAGACGTCTTCTGGATGTCTCTAAATTACGTCTGTAGCACGTCTTTAATTTACGTCTATACAATGTCCAGAAAAGACGTATAAAAAAACGTTCATTCTGGCTCCTGTGAAGACGTCTTCTGGATGTCTATAAATTACGTCTGTAGCACGTCTTTAATTTACGTCTATACAATGTCCAGAAAAGACGTATAAAAAAACGTTCATTCTGGCTCCTGTGAAGACGTCTTCTGGATGTCTATAAATTACGTCTTCTAGACCACTTTTTGCTCGCTGGGTACCTTGTGTTTGTTTGTTCATTCATTCATTTATTGATTAGCTGTTGTTAATCTTCCACTTAAAATAGAATAAAATGTCAATAAAAACAATGATAAAAAATGTTTTTTTTTTTCTATTAAGAGTTATACTTGGCATTAATTGAAAATTAAAAAAAATTATAACAAGAGTTGCAAAAACTGCAAATCTCATTTAAAATAAAAGTTACTTTAGATTGGTCATATTGACTTTTTGAATTAAGTTAGATGCTGAACTTGGTAACTAATTTATTTTGATGTCCCTTTTGAACGTTCTGTTGATGATAAGTTACGTTGCATCTACATGTCAACAAACTCTCATTAGAGTTTTAGTAGACTGTCTGCTTAATATCTGCTAGCTCTTTTTTGTGATGGTCTCCCAACAGACATTTTACTGACTATAAGTAACTTCGCAAGTACATGCCAACTTAATCTAACCAGTCTACTAATATTCTACTAACACTCTAGTTACTCATAGTCAACAGAATGCGTTAAAGGGACCATCAAAATAAAGTAAAACCCTGAACTTTTTCTGCAGTGCAAGCATCTATTTAAAAAAATCTTTAAAAAACTTCTTTGTTCAAGTTAGTTAATAAGAAAAGGGAAGGAAATAAGATCAGCAGACTATCTGCAAAAGCTTCTAAAACAGACCATAGAAAACACAACTAACATCAGAGAAAAACAGCAGCATGTAATGTAAGTTAACCTAGTATTTAATTGTTTTAACATGTCATTTTAACGTCTTTCTAATGTGTTAATGGAGTGTCTTCTTTTCAGGAAGAGCAGCTCTGTTTCTTTCATTGTATATGTGAATTTACACAAAGTGAAGATCATGAACTCCAGACTCTCACTGCCGATCCTGCTGCTGCTCATTCCAGGTTTGAGCAAATGTGGCTATAATTATCTTTGATGTGTTTAAAGAGTGAATATTTTCATTATTATCGCTCTATTTTTTCAAACAGTTGGAATCATTTAAGATCAGTTTAACTTAGGTCAGAATGTTAGTTTAGATGTTGGTGTAACTTAACTCACCATGCATGTGGGCAGGATTGACTATGTACTTAAAAATAGGGTGGGTGAACAACTCATGTCTGTCCATCAAACACAATAGCAATACTGCTGTTGGATAAAGATTTCGAGTAAGACCATCAAACTCAGACGTAGTTCTGTCAGTGGATGTAAAGAAACTGCACCTCCAAAAACTTTTCATAGTCTTCTCAAAGAGCCTAGCATTTGAAAATGAAACAAGCAAAAGCACGCTGAAACAGACTGTTGCAATCATTGTGGCTGCATAGTTTCAATTTCTTATGCCTCGTGATCTGTCTCGGGCTCAAACTTATACAGCTCCGTCACAGTGCTTGCTATCTCATGTGGATATTAAGGTGCAATGAAGTTAACAAATCACAGCAGTGGATGTTTACTTAAATTCTTTTGAAATTATGTGTTTTTCACAGTGAGAAAGTGATACATTCTTTTACAAATGCTGGACCTTTTTTAGAAAAAATGGAAAACTTAATAAACTAACCTTGAGAAACATTTTATAAAAGTCTGGAACTGCTTTCCATGACCCCTTACAAATTCTTTTTTCTTGTACAGGCTTTGTAACACTGGACCATCTCATTTTGACCTCTAGTAAAAAAAGTTTTTGTGCTGTGAAGGGGTCAGAAGTGACATTGGAGTGCTTTTACTCCAACATCAACTTCAAAACTGTGTTCTGGTTCAGTGAGAAACAAAGTACAAACTGGAGAAAAAACAATGAAACTGAAGATTTGACTTTAGACTCAGACTACTCAGGACGAGTGAAACATCAGATCTCAAGCAGCTCTTCTACACTCACAATATCAGACGTGAGAGAGAGAGACTCTGGAGAATATCAGCTCATGTTCATCATGAATGATGGAGTTAAACATCTCAGCTCAGCAGCCGTCAGTCTAACAGTCACAGGTGAAACTGAGTCTAAATTCTGGTCAGTTAAACTGTTTTCATTTGACATGTAATGAAGAGTTTCTTTTATGATGTTTTATTTTATTTTTATTTTTTTTTATTTAGATCTACAGGTGAGGATTAATCCTGCATCTACAAACCAGAAAGATCAGACACTAAAACTGACCTGTGATACTTCCTGCACGTTGACCTCTGGAGGTCATTATTACTGGATGAAGAATGGACAGCATTTGAGAAATAAATGGTCCCGCAACATACTTGTGTCACCCAGCAGAAATGCTGGCAGATTTTCCTGTTCTCGTGATCAAAACCTTAAACATCGCTCCTCTTCTGTGTGTGAGTGTCAAATAATAGACAATATTTATATACTGTAGCTAAATGGAATAGAGTGTAATATTGTTTGTTCATACATTAGTTTAATGTACATTTAAATTTTTTTTTTCATGTTAATCTGTGTCTCTTTCAGGTGTTTCTCAGAGTGGCTGCTGGGATGTCACTTATACCTCTAGAAGAGTCTGTGCTTTGGTGGGCTCAACAGTAGACATTTCCTGCACATACTCACATCCCTCTGATTATACTGTAAATAAAACATTCTGGCATTACGGTCGACCTCGAGTCTTCAAGGATCTGCGTGAGGAGCATCAGTTTGCTGGTCGTGTGGAGTATGTGGGGAACAAACTGAGAATCAAAGATCTCAAGATCAGCGACTCTGGAGAATATCGATTCAGGATCATCACTGACTTAGATGGCAAATACTCTGGATCACCTGGAGTCATTCTTACTGTTACAGGTAACCAATCAAGATAAACTGATTCAAAATGTTTCCTGTATCATTTCTAATACATGTTAATTATTTTTAGGTACACAGACAAAAAGAAGCCCAGCCATTATATCAGAGGGACAGGAAGTGATATTAAGCTGTTCAACCAATTGCACTCTAAACGACAATCATACTTACATCTGGTACAAGAATAAACAACAGGTAACAGATGGATTCACTAAAGCCAACAAGCTGTACCTGGACTCAGTCAGCAATGAAGAGCTTCAACAGTATTCCTGTGCTGTAGGAGGTAACACATCTCTCATAATACATGTGCTTCAGTGTGAAATGTTAGCAGCATTCTGCTAAAGTACTGCTAAAGTAATATTTAGTTTATATGTTTAGCATATGTTTAATATCATAAGTGTATATCTTATGTGTTTTTTGTTTCTGAGTGTATTTTAACTTGTGTCTTATGCATACATTTTTTGAAGATCCAACAGTCCAGATTCCTTCAAGTCCAGAGACAAAAACAGCTTTACTGAGCACTCTAATCATACTGTCTATGTTTCTGATTCTTACATTCATAGGAGTCCTGTGGTACAGGTAACAATTATTTTTTATTATGTGTTATTTGACACTGACTTGTGTTTATTAAAGGAACAAGTTTTATGACCATTTTCTACCACTTTTCTTCCTCTAAACAGGAGGAGAAAGAATAATTCACATAAACAACATGAGGACAGTAAGGGGAGTGTACAGGTGAGAGGATATAAGAACAAACCGATTTAATTTCACACACACGCTGAAATATATTTTGCGTTCTGTCACTGATATTTTATTTTCTGTCCTCTTTTCTGCTTAAACCCTCAGTCGGGTTCAGCTATGCTTTATGAAAATGCTGCCTTTCCTACGGTCTGCACACAGCAAATTCACACAAAAGATGAGGATGTTCATTATTCATCTATTAATTTCAAGCAGTCTGACACAAAGAACTCATCATCAGCTCCGACTGTTGTACATTCAACCGCAAATGATGTTCATTATGCTGCTGTGAAGTTCAGCTGAACCTTACCTAACACTAGCAACTGTTACTGTCTGCTATATTGGTTTTTGATTAGACAAATTGTAAAGCTTTTTTGTACTATTTTACCATACACAGTAGGTGTTTCATAACAAATAAATACAATTTAGCATGGATTGTATATCTATGAGAACATGATTGAGCTTTCTTGCTTTAGTCTTTACAATGGCTTTGTCAGCAGATTATAACCCACTACAGTTAACTAGGCTGCAAAGTACAACAACCACATACCTGTATATACATCCGAATGCTGTTTAATACTAAACTTAATGTTCTATTTAGATGGTCATTTATCAGTGGTAACAGATAATCCATATTTAATACATTAAATGAAATAAAGTAAATGAGAAGAAAAAATGTCACAATGATTAAAAGAAAAATATATATTAAGATGGCTCGTATTTAATAGTAGCTCTGTTAATGAACCCATGGCAAAGTTTTTCGTTCTTTCCTGTAAACAAAAAAGGGAAGGAAATTGCTCAACCACAAAAACGTCTCAGGTTACGTAGGTAACCCTAGTTCCCTGAGGACAGGGAACGAGACGCTGCGTCCTGGTTAGGACACTTTGGGAACTGCTCTCAGCGTGACCGGTTCTGAAGCTCTTATAAAACAACGACAATGAACTTGACATTGACCGGCGCCAGCCCATGACGTCATTAACAAGGCGCCTACTAGTATAAAGGGGCGCTTGTGAATACATCAACCATCTTTTTGTCTGATGGAGACGTAAGTGGGGCCCGAAGCATGGCTACGAGACGCAGCGTCTCGTTCCCTGTCCTCAGGGAACTAGGGTTACCTACGTAACCTGAGACGTTCCCTTCCGGAGGGAACTCTACGCTGCGTCCTGGTTAGGACACTTTGGGAACGATATACCAACGCCGCCATGCTGAGGAGTAAGTGAACAACTGACTGATTGAGGAGTCAAGAAGGAACATCACTCCCCACTACTTGGGCCGACGTCACAGCTAGCTCGGCCACCCAAGCACGGAACTCCTAGGAGTGGAGGCCTGATACTTCTAAGCGAGAGTAGGCCTACCTACACTCACCGCTAGTAGTGAAGCTTACCCTTAAGTCTTCATACTAGGCGGGGGTTCTGAAGAGCGGAGGCTCTAAACAAACTCTCTAAACGAGAGGAAGCCTAGCAACACTCTGTGCTTGCGGGAAACTCTGGGAGTGGAGGTCAGAGACCTAACTACACTCAACACTGGAGGTGATCCATGAGGCTCCAGGAGCCTAAGCAATAGAACCACCTAAGTGGAGTTCTCAGGAGAGTGGAGGCTTCTGCAAGAAGACTCTCAGATGAGAGGAAGCCTAGCGACACTCGATCCTATAAGTAGTGCTGTCTGCAGTGGAGTTGGAAAAACCCAGGGGTTTTTAGAACCAACTCTAGAATGGGAACGGAGGAATACTGCGTAACCCATACCATATAGGATTTTTAAAAAGAACCCAACCTTCGGGGGGAATCTTTACCACTCATGTGGATTTCAGAAAGTGCCCAAGGACTTGCGTGTGCACTTACCACTTTACGTGGGTTTTAAGGAGTGCTCAAAGCTTCGCGTGAGTACTCACCACTATTGTGGGTTTGAGAAGGTGCCCAGAGCGTAGCGAGGGAAACACCATATAATTATCACAGGCGACAGCAAAGCCTGGAGCTCTTCTTTCGGAGCTCTGTAAGAGTGGAGGTCTCAAACATAACCCATGTATGAGGGGAGACCTGACTACACTCACGCTTGTAAGTACAGAGGCGGAGCTTCTGGAGAACGGAGGCTTCACAGAAGACTCTCTAAAAAGAGAGGAAACCTGACAACGTTCAATCCACTAGCTCTTAGGAGTGGAGGTCTCAAATAACCCTTCAGTGAGGGGAGACCTAGCTACACTCACGCCTAGAGGTACTGGAAGCGGAGCTTCTGGAAAACGGAGGCTTCAAAGAAGACTCTCTAAGGAGAGGAAACCTAGACATCGTTCAATCCACTAGCTCTTAGGAGTGGAGATCTCAATAACCCTTCGTGAGGGGAGACCTTACTACACTCACGCCTGGAGGGAAAGACTGGAAGCGGAGCTTCTGGAGAACGGGGGCCTCACCAGAGGGGAAGCCCCGACACGCTCGATCCGCCAGCTCTTTACGAGTGGAGGCCTCAACGCTCTAAGTGAGGAGAGACCTGGCTACACTCACGCCCAAACTTATTTTCCCTTTAGGAAGAGTGGAGGCTTCTGCAGGAAGACTCTCTAGATGAGAGGAAGCCTAGCGGCACTCAAACCTATAGGTAGTGCTATCTGCAGTGGAGTTGTAACCACCCAGGGGTGTTTAGAACCAACTCTAGAATGGGAACGGAGAAATACTGCGTAACCCATACCATACAGGATTTTAGAAAAGAACCCAACCTTCAGGGGGGGAGTCTTTACCACTCATGTGGATTTTAGAAAGTGCCCAAGGACTTGCGTGTGCACTTACCACTTCACGTGGGTTTTTAAGGAGTGCTCAAAGCTTTGCGTGAGTACTCACCACTATTGTGGGTTTGAGAAGGTGCCCAGAGCGTAGTGAGGGAAACACCATATAATTATCACAGGCGATAGCAAAGCCTGGAGCTTCGGAGCTCTGTAAGAGTGGAGGTCTCAAACATAAACCCTAGTATGAGGGGAGACCTGACTACACTCATGCTTGTAAGTACAGAGGCGGAGCTTCTGGAGAACGGAGGCTTCACAGAAGACTCTCTAAAAAGAGAGGGAACCTGACAACGTTCAATCCACTAGCTCTTAGGAGTGGAGGTCTCAAATAACCCTTCAGTGAGGGGAGACCTAGCTACACTCACGCCTAGAGGTACTAGAAGCGGAGCTTCTGGAGAATGGAGGCTTCACAGAAGACTCTCTAAAAAGAGAGGAAACCTGACAACGTTCAATCCACTAGCTCTTAGGAGTGGAGGTCTCAAATAACCCTTCAGTGAGGGGAGACCTGGCTACACTCACGCTTGCTGGAGGCGGAGCTTCTGGGGAACGGAGGCTTCACAGAAGACTCTCAAAAAGAGAGGAAACCTGACAACGTTCAATCCACTAGCTCTTAGGAGTGGAGATCTCAATAACCCTTCGTGAGGGGAGACCTGACTACACTCACGCCTGGAGGGAAAGACTGGAAGCGGAGCTTCTGGAGAACGGGAGCCTCACCAGAGGGGAAGCCCCAACATGCTCAATCCGCCAGCTCTTTACGAGTGGAGGCCTCAACGCTCTAAGTGAGGAGAGGCCTGGCTACACTCACGCTTGGAGGTACTAAAAACGGAGCTTCTGGGGAACGGAGGCCTTCATAGAGACTCTCAGAATGAGAGGAACACCTGACAACGCTCAACCTCCCAGCTCTAAAGAGTGGAGATCTCACACCAAATATTCAGTGAGGGGAGATCTGCTACACTCACGTCTGAAAGTACCAGAAGCGGAGCTTCAGGGGAACGGAGGCTTCACAGAGACCCTCGGATGAGAGGAAGCCTAGCAACGCTCAATCTCCTAGCTCTATGGAGTGGAGATCTCACCCAAATATTTTAGTGAGGGGAGACCTAGCTACACTCAACGCTTAGAGAATACCGGGACTCACAGCAGGGCCCAAATGCTGAGAGCAGGGCCCTGTAGAGTGGAGGCTTTGAACGAATCTCACAGAGAGAAAAAGCCTGACAACACTCGGTCTTGGTGAGCGGTATTCTAATAGTCCCTAGCGAGAGATGCTCGAGAGTGGAGGTCTTAACGAAAAACCCACTGAGGGGAGACCTGGCTACACTCAACGCTACAAGTACATGAACCCACATCACAGGAATCTGTAGAGTGGAGGCTTCAAGTCTGGAAAGAGAGAGCCTTAACAATACTCAGCTTTGGCAGAGGGCTCAAAGCACAGAGCACAGCAGTTAGCGAGGCCTAAGCAGGCCTACCAGCTAAATACCACGAGTATGTACTTGTAAGCGGAGCACTGAGGGGAGCGAAGGCTGCAACTGGATGGTTCTCATGCAGGAGAACACATCTAACCATTCTAAGTCTAAACCATAGGGAAGACCAGTCGCCCGACCTACATCATGACGCCACTAGGCGAAAGGAGGTCTGATCAGCAGCAGCGAAGAGCGGAGGCTCCTACAGAAGGACTCTCAATCGAGAGGAAGCCTACAGCACCCTGACAACGCTCACCGTGGCAGGAAAGTCTAGGAGTGGAGGTGCTAACCAACAGAGCTCATTAATAATGAGGGGAGACCTACTACACTCAACCCCCTAAATGCTATCTGGACAGAGCTGTAAGCGCCTATACAGGGTTCAAAAGGTGAAACCTGGAGGTCCAGACCAGGGCATCCGCCAAGGAGGACCTAACACTGTGAGCTTCGGTGTAGAGCGAGGCTCACGAGAGCCTACCAGCTCCCAGAACTGCCCAAATCTGATAGAACTGTGAGAAATCAGCCTAGACAAGAACCTCCATAGAGGGGCATCTCGTCAGCGCAACTCTCAGAGAGAGGAGGCCTGAAAAAATCCTCACACTTAGGGGGGGGGTTTCCTAAACTTTCCTCTCTCACTAAAGAAAACTTCTTTCTTTCCCTTTTTGACAGGGCCCTGGGGAGCGGGGCCTTCAGTGCACTGACTCACAAAGAGAGGCAGCCCATGCGCTCAACCCTGGGTTGCTCCTATCTTCTTAAAAGGAGGGTGGGGAACCTACCCTAACCTCCCGGTCTTCACACTCAGACGAGCGGAGTCTAGAGGGACTCTTACCACGGGACGGGGTAGATTGCCACACCCAGTAGGTGTGTAGACATGCATATGCAGGTATAAATAGTGCCTAAGCCGAGCTCAAAAGCAGCGGAGGCTTCAAGGGATAACTCTCAGAATGAGAGGAGGCCTGACAACGCCTAACCCCTACAGGAGTCGTTTACGAGTGGAGGTCTGGTACACTAACTCACAAACGAGGGAAGACCTGGCTACACTCGACACTCAGGGACCTTAGGAGCTCAGTAGCTCAAATACTAAAGTCTCACCCAAGCGGAGCTGGTAGACAAAGAATACGTACATATACATATACACAACCAGCTATATGTCAGTACATGTACCGGGCCAACGGATTGAATTTATCAATCTATCGTCAGCCCAGCCCCAGAGTCTTAAGGGGAAAAAAGGGCGGGTGGCCGCACGACGTGAGGGAGAAGGGAGAGGATCGTTTCCCTACGATCCCGTCTCCCATAACGCACATCACGTCTCCTCTGAGACCTACCCCTCCCAAGAGGAGGGTCTCGAGTGGCCACACAAAACCGCCTGGCCCTGCCTCCAGCCCGCAGGCCAGGAGGGGCCAGGCTCCCCCTGCGTTCGGGTGGAGATGAGGACCGGTGAGAAATAACAGACCCCAAAGGATCTATTTAGCCGCTGAGCACGCCTCCGCCTCCCTGAGTTAGTCGAACATCGTAACAACGGATGTACCGAATAATTCGGAAGGCGAGACTGGCGCATCGAGGAGAAAGCACTCATCTTTCTCCCCGATGTCTGCAAAAATTCACCTACAAGCCTGTGGTGTGAAACAGCTCAGCCCTCTCCACGGGTCTTCATCCTCCAGCAGATCAGCCCGGTACGCCTGCAACACTGCCACTGCGTGCAGGCAGCACCAGCCTGACCCGCTGCCGCGTATGCCCTCAGCGTCGACGCCACCCACGCCGAGAGACAGCAAACGTATCCTCAGGTTATGGCATCGACGGCCTGCCATACTCACGCACTCACTCTGCACCAGCATAACTAACATGCTGATATAGATGAGTGCGGCTGAACATGGTTTATCCCATGCCCTCCCGATCCTAATATATAGATCAGGAGGGAATGGGATGTATATGGGGACTGGTCTGTTATGGTCAGGGTGAAATTGCTCATATAATTTGTTATGAGCAACCTCCCCCTGCACGTGCTTTCACCGCAGATCAAAGCAGACCGCAGCGCGGCTCATAACAGACAACAGCTCATCATACGCGGGGCAGGCAGGCTGTGAGAGCTCAGAAAATCACTTTTCGCCCATAACAGCCACATCCTGCTTACCTGGCTAAAACCAGTAGAGCACTTGCCGCTGTATCAAAGGATGTCAGAGATTAATACATCCTTCGCCCGCAGCTCGCCCTCGTCCGCGGCTGACGAGCGTGAGAGATTACACATCTCTCAACTCGTGTGCGCGCTTCATCTGTAACCACCGCGGGCTCGTTCTCCGTGCAGCCTCGGCTGCAACGGGACCCGAGCCGCGTAGGGCAGATAAATGTCCCGATTCCCTCGGAAAAGGGGACAAACGAGAGCGGAGTTTCCTTAGAGAGAAACTCTCACGATGAACGCGCTCTGCACTCTCAAGAACAGAGCGCGCGTGCTCACTCACCCAAACACATAACAAACAGACTGCGCACGTCATCTGGTGTCAGATTTCTCTGACACGGATTCTGCACACTTGCTGAACTGTATACTCTAGGAATCATCATTTTACTCGAGCTTAGAACAAGGTAAGGCTGAAGAACAAAAAGATGGTTGATGTATTCACAAGCGCCCCTTTATACTAGTAGGCGCCTTGTTAATGACGTCATGGGCTGGCGCCGGTCAATGTCAAGTTCATTGTCGTTGTTTTATAAGAGCTTCAGAACCGGTCACGCTGAGAGCAGTTCCCAAAGTGTCCTAACCAGGACGCAGCGTAGAGTTCCCTCCGGAAGGGAACTCTTAACGCTTATTCAGATTTACATTATGCAATCAGATTCATTTCTTGAAAAAAGTCTCAAAGATCTTTGTGCAGTATTTGCAACAATAAAACTATAAAAAAGGCTACCAAAATGAATAAGCCATCATTGAGCATTTCAAGTTGAGAGAGATCCTTTTTAGTAGTGAATGTGACAATATTTACATGTATTTAATACAGAATCTCTTATACTTTATATTCCTTTTTTATATCCTTATATTTTATATCCCTTTATATTTTCGTTTTTTTCACACAGTAGATCCCGGGATTCTTTTAGACTGCTCAAGTCAGTGGGTGAAGATTTGGGGTTGTGAACTAAAGTAGTTTTTTTTTCCTTATTTGAAGGAAAGAACATCTGCTTTTGAATTGGGGGAATTTACTTCCTTTACTGTCCTCATCTCCTCTGGGGTTCCTCAGGGTTCTATTCTTGGACCTGTTTAGGTTTCTTGATATATACTTCTATTGGTATTATTTTAATTTGTCAAAATCAATGTTGCATACTATTGTTATGCAGCAATGACAGGAAATGAGGTACGGGTAATGACAATGATGAACGATAGAGTTCAGAGTTCAGAATATGGCGACCGCTGGTGGGCAGGAGCTTGAGCTGCAGTCTCTAAATCCGGACCAACACCAGCTGGAGGTTGTGAAATAGGAATCCATTTAATTGTTGTGGCATGTTTTGGTCACAGCCAAAAACTAATGACTAAACTGGAGAGATGTGGAGGGGGGTGTTTTGTCCCCCACATCATCTTCAGCAGAAAAAGGAAGAAATAAAATTAGCGTTTCTATATTTGTTTTTAACATCACCCTGCTACAGATGTTTTGTGTCTTGTGTTGTATATCTGAATTTATACGGAGAGATCATGGACTTCAGACCTTTACTGATCCTACTGCTACACCTTCCAGGTAAGAGTGTGTACTAGATTACAGTTTTGTCGTTCATCAAAATAATTCAGATTTACATTTCTATACATTTTCATGAAAGAGAATGATTTGTTTATGCTTGTCATGCAATGTCATTTGGTTGCAATTAAGTTACAACTTGTCTATCTTTACTTTGTGGCAAAGTAAATCTTTCCCATCTGTATACTGTTTATAGTAGTCAACATTTGAAAGTGGATCAAAAAAGTTCATCAAAGTTGTCCTAAGACAAGAACGGGTATTTCTTCAAATGTTGACTACTGTATGTCAGTGACAGTTAGTCAGTCTACGTTGGACAGGATTTATTGTGCCACAATAAAATGTATCCTTAATGTATTGATATAATATTAATATTACTTTGAATTTGAATGCCAACTGTATTTAAATGTATTTTAGTTCTGTTTTTAGTGTTTTAGTTCAATATAACAAAAAGACATTTCAATTGTATATATATATTTTTTCTTCCACCTAGACATTTCATGACTTTCAAAGCTGTCAGATTGTTGTTCTTTAACACATAACTCTTACATTTTGCCAAACTGGTGCTAATTTGCTAATTTGTATGAAATCGTATCTAATTTCTTACTACTTACATTTGCATACTATCTCTCAACATTGTTTTATTGAAAAAAAAGTACATAAAGTGCATTAAAAGTTATCATACAATTAAATACTTACATAAGTACTTGGGTTGAAAAAAGAAATATTTAATACAACAATTCATACAAAAATTTCACCAATTTTTTCCCAAAATTTTCCAACATAATTCAGAATGATTTTCTAAAACAAAGATTTGGGACGAGCTAATTCTGTCCATTATTAAAGGATAACTATTCTAAAAGCATAATTACTACACATGAACTCGAGCATTGAGAACATTGTTTGTGTACACTAGTGATGGGAAGTTCGGATCATTTTACCGACTCGGATCTTTGAGTCTCGTTCAGCAAAATGAACGAATCTTTTTTCGAGTCATTTCGTTCATTTCGTTCATTTCCCAAAATATAATTAAAAAGCTACGTGTTACTTCCATAACACATGTACTGCTTATACAAACGTTGATCACACTACAAACAAGATAAAACTATAATGCTATTAGAAACAGAAAAGATTAATTCATTGTTTACCTGGGTCTTCAGTCTATGATTAGCTCTCTCACCTCTATCTGTCCGGGTTTGAGTCGTTCATATTAACTTAACTAACGCGATCTGAGCCGGAAACAGAATTGATTAGTTCATCTCTCGAGTCTTTCGGGTTTGAGTCGTTCGTTCATCACGTGACAGCCCCATAAGCTCAACCTATGCTACCTGAGCCGGAAACAGAATTGATTAGTTCATCTCTCGAGTCTTTCGGGTTTGAGTCGTTCGTTCATAGTTGCGCAATTGCGCATGCGTGACTGAACGAATCACTCCCGAGACGACTCGTTCTTCCCGAGTCACATTAAAGATTCGTTCAAAATGAACGAAACGTTCAAGAACGACCCATCACTAGTGTACACCGAGTTTACTAAAAAGAAAGTTTTTGAACAACTCACACTGTTTGAGTTTCCACTCGCGGTGTCGCGGCCGTCTTGCCAGTCAAGAGGTGTCGATCTCCGAATGCGAGGATGGATAGCTCCTAAAGCATATTTCCATATAAATGCACGGCTAATTCGTTGTTTTGTCACAAGTGAAAAAAAATATTAACCTTCTAGTTGTAAAAAGAGCTTCATATAAGCCTAATATTTCGTCCTGTGGAGTCCATTCATTCGCACTCGGAGATCGACACCTCTTGACTGGCAAGACGGCCGCGAGCGGAAACTCAAACAGTGTAAGTGAGTTGTTCAAAAACTTTCTTTTTAGTAAACTCTGTGTACACAAACAATGTTCTCAATGCTGGAGTTCATGTGTAGAGACCCAGGCGATACTTCGAGCAAAGTGTCATGGTGTGTCGAGCCTTCTTAGTGTTGTAAAAATATCAATTTTGATGCGCTCAAATGTATGCCGTAGTACTCCAATTCACCGGCCACTGACCACAAAACTAAATCACGGTCAATCTCAAAAACGGCTCGTTTGTCGCAATTATGCTTTTAGATATAAGTTTGTCTCGTTTACAGTAAAAAAAAAACAGCCCAGATTGCATTTTGGCAATAGTTATCCTTTAAGCAAGAGTGTATAAACCGCAGCTTGCCTCACTATTGTGACAGTTCTTGTACTCACAGCAACTCACCATTTTCAAATCTTTTTGTGGATGTGGTGATCACCACCATGTATTTCCAGTTCTTCTTTTCTTGTCTTTCAAGAACTCAGACAGTCAAATTTGATTACCTTTATTATATCTAAAGATTACATTAACTTGTGAACTGTAGTACGTCTTAATATCAATAATAAAATGTTGTTTTCCTCCTCAGGCTCTCTGACACTGGACCTCCTGATTGTGACCTGTAGTCAAGAGAGTATTTGTGCTTTAAGGGGGTCCCAGGTGACACTGATGTGCTTTTACTCCGACATCAACATCAAAACTGTGTTCTGGTTCAGTGAGAAACAAAGTACAAACTGGAGAAAAAACAATGAACCTGAAAATTTGACTTTAGACTCAGACTACTCAGGACGAGTGAAACATCAGATCTCAAGAAGCTCTTCAACACTCACAATATCAGACGTGATTGAGAGAGACTCTGGAGAATATCAGCTCATGTTCATCATGAATGATGGAGTTAAACATCTCAGCTCAGCAGCCGTCAGCCTAACAGTCACAGGTGAAACTGAGTCTAGATTCTGGTTAGTTGTTTTCATGTGGCATGTAATTAAGTTTTCCTTCGCTTTTTGTTTCATTCAGTCCTGCAGGTGAGGATAAATCCTGTGTCTACAGACCCGAGAGATGAAAGACTAGAACTGACCTGTGTTTCTTCCTGCACTTTGACCTCTGGAGTTAAGAATTACTACTGGATGAAGAATGGACAGTATTTCACAGATACAGTGTCCCCCAACTTATTTATGTCACACAGCAGAAATGCTGGCAGCTTTTCCTGTTATCGTGAAGACCGTAAACATCGCTCCTCTTTAATGTGTGAGTGTCAAATAATAAACAATATGTATATACTGTACATATGTTTATTTAAACAGACGGTTTTAAAGTAGTGTGAGTTTTGCAAGCTAATCTGTGTCTCTTTCAGGTCTTTCTACAAGGGGCTGCTGGGATGTGACTTACAGCTCTAGAAGAGTCTGTGCTTTGCTGGGCTCAACAGTAGACATTTCCTGCACATACTCACATCCCTCTGGTCATACTGTAAATAAAACATTCTGGCATTACGGTCGACCTCGAGTCTTCAAGGATCTGCGTGAGGAGCATCAGTTTGCTGGTCGTGTGGAGTATGTGGGGAACAAACTGAGAATCAAAGATCTCAAGATCAGCGACTCTGGAGAATATCGATTCAGGATCATCAGTAACATGACCAGAGGCAGATACTCTGGATCACCTGGAGTCATTCTTACTGTTACAGGTGATCACTTTGAATTTAATTTTATTTTATACAAATTTTAGTGCCATTGATACCAAACAGTTTGAAGACAAAAACTACAATTTATGGGGTTTTTGTTTTTAAAATTCAGTTCAAGTCAACTTCAGTGTAAGGCTCAGCTTGAATTGCTTCAATTTTGTTTTTCAGATACACAGGTAACAAGCAGTCCAGGCAATATATCAGAGAGACAGGAAGCGATATTAAGCTGTTCAACTAAATGCACTCTGAGCGACGACACCTCTTACATCTGGTACGAGAATGGACAACAGGTAACAGATGGATTCACTAAAGTCAACAAGCTGTACCTGGACTCATTCAGCAATGAAGAGCTTGAACAGTATTCCTGTGCTGTAGGAGGTAACACATCTCTCATGATACATGTGCTTCAGTGTGAAATGTTTGCAGCATTCAGGTGGTTTCTCTGATAGTCAAGATTCACTTCTTTGTGTTGTGAAGATCCAGTGGACAGCACCGCGTTCAGCCATTATACAGTCACTCTGCTGGTGTTTTTACCTCAGTTTCTCATAATAGCAGCTCTGTGGATGTGGTGAGTAAGATATCTAGAGATTATTTACAATTGCATGATATACAGTGAATATAAATGTATTCAAGTTTTAAGAGTTTGAATTGTGATTCAACAGGTTTTTCATCAAAATGCATCTCATTTCAAAACCAAACCGAAAACAAAGAAGGTAGGGAATTATGTACATATTGAATCTACTATAATATAAGAGATGCAATGGTATAGCGACATTGTTGTAAATGTATTTCATTTGTTTCTGTTTGTCTTCTATGTGTTCTGTTTATCTTTATTTGTGATTCCTTTTCTGTATTCATATTTTATATTTCAGTGAACTTTAACCACACTAATGATGCACAGCAAAAAATATTTCATTTAGTGGACAAGGATTTGTGTTAATATTTTAAGCCCAAGCAATGCTGTGTCCTGTTTAAACACAGCTTGGTACACTTAAGTTCTTCAAGATCAGAGTTGTTTTGTTTGTGACTTTCACAGTTATACTTACAGTGAGGGAAAAAATTATATGATCCCACGCTGATTTTGTATGTTCACCTCCTGACAAAGAAATCAGTCTATAATTGTAATGGTAAGTTTATTTGAACAGTGAAAGACAGAATAACAACGAACAAATACAGAAAAATGCATTTCTAAAAAGTTAAAAATTGATTTGCATTTTAACGAGTGAAATAAGTATTTGACCCCTTCGCAAAACATGACTTAGCAAAACCCTTGTTGGCAATCGCAGAGGTCAGACGTTTCTTGTAGTTGGCCACCAGGTTTGCACACATCTCAGGAGGGATTTCGTCCCACTCCTCTTTGCAGATCCTATCAAAGTCATTAAGGTTTCGAGGCTAACGTTTGGCAGCTCTAATCTTTAGCTCCCTCCACAGATTTTCAATGGGATTAAGGTCTGGAGACTGGCTAGGTCACTCCAGGACCTTAATGTGCTTCTTCTTGAGTAGGGCTGGGCGATAAATCGAAAGCGATTCTAAGGCGCGTTTAGTGAATGAAGCCGGTACTTTGATTAGTAGTAAATCTCCATCACGTGCGTTCAGCTGCGTTCAGCTGGAGTGTTCAGAGGCGTAAATCACTGACAAGCTACGCCAAATCGCGCTAAAAATCGCATTCGATTTGATTCGATTTTTAGCACGATTTGGCGTAGCTTGTCAGTGATTTACGTCTCTGAACACTCCAGCTGAACGCAGCTGAACGCACGTGATGGAGATTTACTACTAATCAAAGTACCGGCTTCATTCACTAAACGCGCCTCACAATCGCTTTCGATTTATCGCCCAGCCCTATTCTTGAGCCACTCCTTTGTTGCCTTGGCCATGTGTTTTGGGTCATTTTCATGCTGGAATACCCATCCACAACCCATTTTCAATGCCCTGGCTAAGAGAAGGAGGTTCTCACCCAAGATTTTACGGTACATGGGCCTGTCCATCGTGGTGTAGTTGTCCAAAACACTCCCAAAGTATAATGTTTCCACCTCCATGTTTGACGGTGGGGATGGTGTTCTTGGGGTCATAGGCAGCATTCCTCCTCCTCCAAACACGGCGAGTTGAGTTGATGTCAAAGAGCTTGATTTTGCTCTCATCTGAGCACAACAATTTTGACCCAGTTCTCCTCTGAATCATTCAGATGTTCATTGGCAAACTTCAGACGGGCCTGTACATGTGCTTTCTTGAGCAGAGGGACCTTGTGGGCGCTGCAGGATTTCAGTCCTTCGCGGCGTAGTGTGTTACCAATTGCTTTCTTGGTGACTATGGTCCCAGCTGCCTTGAGATCATTGATAAAATCTTCCTGTGTAGTTCTGGACTGATTTCTCTTGTTCTCATGATCATTGAAACTCCACAAGTTGAGATCTTGCATGGAACCCCAGACCGAGGGACATTGACCGTTATTTTCAATTTGCAAATAATTGCACCAACTGTTGTCACCTTCTCACCAATCTGCTTGGCAATGGTCTTGTAGCCCATTCCAGCCTTCTGTAGGACTACAGTCTTGTCCCTGACATTCTTGGACTCTTTGGTCTAGGTCATGGTGGAGAGTTTGGAATCTGATTGATTGTTTGCTTCCGTGGACAGGTGTCTTTTATACAGGTAACAAGCTGCCTTTAAGAGAGAGCTTCTCAAATCTCAATTTGTTATCTGTATAAAAGACACCTGGGAGCCAGAAATCGTTCTGATTGATAGGGGATCAAATACTTATTTCACTCATAAAAATGCAAATTAATTTATAACTTTTAAAATGCATGTTTTTTTTGTTATTCCATCTCTTACTGTTAAAATAAACCTACCATTTAAATTATAGACTGATTATTTCTTTTTCAGTGGGCAAAAAATCAGCAGGGGATCAGTTCATTTTTCCCCTCACTGTGGTTAGCTTCTTTATCATGGATTTTTAGTTTGTATTCATATATTCTTATCTTCATTTGTTTCGTTTATGTATGTTCCTTTAGTTCCTGTAAGGTCTTTTGTTGTTTGTGTGTAGTGCACACTGTTACGCATTTGGACTTTGCACAATAATAAAAAAATTGTTTTTAAACCTTCATCTCCTCTTGATCTTTGGAACTAAATAATAGTGACAGCTACAAATTTTTTAGTTTCATCTTGATCAGTAAGTGGTGTAAACAAAATCAAATGGCAACTGATTCCCTGTTAGCAAAAAAAATCAAACATTTTTCTTTAATTTATGGACAAACGTCGCTATAGTCTAAATTCTAAAAATCAAAAAATTGCAAATCTCATTTGAAATGTTCATTTAAACTGGTCATATCGACTGTCTGAGCTATTGCAAGTGTGTCTGTAAGAAATGGGAAGGAAATGAAATTAGCAAAGTGTCTGCAACAGCTTCTCAAACAGACCATAGAAACCACAACTAATATCAGAGAACACCAGCAACATGCAATGTAGGTAAACCTACCTTTTAAATGTAATTTTAAGCCTGTTTTTCTAAAGTGTTTTTTTACTGTATTCATGATTTGACTGTAAAGAGCAGCTGATCCTGCTGCTGCTCATTCCAGGTTTGAACATTATGGTGTTTGTCTCCTCTGTAATGTTTTGCTTTAAAATTGGGAGAATCATAATGTCACAATTTCCTCTCAACATCCCCCATAACATGCGTCATTGTCGTATGTAATCAACAAAAGTGTGTTTTGAACAACTCATGTCTGTCCATCAATCAGAAGAGTAATACTGCTGTTGGATAAAAATGTTGAGTATAAAACCGTCAAACTCAGACGTTGTTCTGTCAGTGAATGCAAAGAAACTGCACCTCCAAAAACATTGCAGTTTTCTGTTCAATATCAAACCACAGTTACTTGAAATTTAAATTCAATTGAAATTAATTAAACAATTTGACTCTGTTTGTTTGTTTAGTCATTACGGCGCATATAGGCCTACGACACCTTTGATATCACCATAAACATTTACAATGTTCACAATTAATAATATTGACAGTTCACTAAATTATATTCAAATATAACTCCTTGGTGTTGAACACAAGGCAAAACCGTTCAGAAGAAAACAGTTTAAAAACTCAGGTTGGGTTCTAAAAGTTGAGATCTGGACGTTTGAAAGGTTCAATTCAAAAGATTTGATTCAAAAGATTCATCCAAAAATTATTAGAATCACGGATAAATTATTTGATTCAACAGTTCCAAAGAAACAAAACAAAACAACACACTTGAAGAAGCTGAGGAACAAAGACATTCAACAGTCCTTAATGGAAGTATGAAAAGATATTTAATGTTAACACTCCCAAATCAATATATTTTTTCTCTGCTCTCTCTAAATGGCTTCTTCTTTTTCTTCTTCTTTTTGCATTTTATGGTGGCTGTAAGTGACAGATTTGAAGACTACAAGAATATTTCGCTTCTACTGTTAAAGGTCCCATATTGTCAAAATCGAAATTTCCTGGCTTTTTTCATGATAACTGAGGTCTAGGGGCTATGTAACTACCATATGAGTTTCAAAACAGTCAATCCACAGTAAACTGCACACAGCCTGCTTAAAGTAGCTGTTCATTTTCACGAGGCGCTGTGACTTCCGTAACGATGTGACGTCCGATCTACTCGGTCACCGCCTTCAGTCACCACCCCAGCACCAACCTCCGTCCCACCCTCCTTTTGTCAAACCCCAGACAACATCGTGTCCATAACATTGCTAAGCAACAACAACACGGAAACTAATCTAGAAAACCCTGTTCAGTCTATAGATGTCGAAACTACATCATTGCACAGGCTTCAGAACAACGTGAATATAAGAGACCAGAGGCACGTCAACTTCAGCCTCTTTCACACAGCGATTCCGGTAAATACACGGATAATGTTTCCCATGATTTGTTCCGGAATTGTTTAATTTGGTTCATTCACAGTTGTTTTCCGGAATCTGTGCGTGCTTTACACACAACCCATAAAGACATGTGACGTTTGGATGTGAGCAGGGGCGTAGCAGCCAATTTAAAAGTGGGGGGGACAGTATGGTCATGTGACCCAAAGGTGATGTTCATACAGTATAATACATTCTGTTTACAAGAGCAACAAGATTTGAAGCTCATGGCAGACGCCCAAGAGATTCGCGCTGTGATTGGATAAATGTTACTTCACTCAAATCTAAGTAACAAATCAGAGACCAGGGGCGGAAATAGTGGCGCTAGGTCAAAAAAAGTGCGGGGGACAGAATTACCTGTTTCTAAAAGTGAGGGGGACGTGTGTCCCCCGTCCCCCCCGGTTGCTACGCCCCTGGATGTGAGATGTAATGCGACGCGTACGTTTCACTAAACTGAAACTAACCTGAACAAACTGTGCTTCAACGCTGGTAGTGAGGAGCTGGCTCAGCCTGATCGCTGCTTCATTCCACTTTGCACGTATTTTTTCGTCGTGAAGAGTCGCATGATAACGTGCATCATCACTACAACACTGCCTTTATGGTTCTGGCTTTTGTTCACACAGCGCTCGTTCCCGTAATTTTCCAGAATCAGCGCGCAGTGTGAAAGGGGCTTTACTAAAGCAACAGTTATGTAGCTTACTGCATTCGGTGTTTGAAAAAGAAAAAACATTAATGATCATTCTGAAATATCTTAAGTATCAGCAGGCTAGGCTCTCTCTATGGCTCTGGGTTCGGCTACAACGATACATGACCGTAGTTAACTGTGATTGGCCTGGTTGTGCGTCACTCAGAAAACAACAGGCCAATCAGAAGAGAGGCTCATGAATATTACTTAGATGGGCCAAAATCGACCTGTTTTTGACAGAGCTCCTAAAAAAGGAGCTGTAAAAATATATTGAGATGGATTTTGGCACTTATACCGCAAATATATATTCTTAAGGACATTAACAACTAAAATAAACCTCCAGAAATGTGTACAATATGGGACCTTTAATAAAAGGTTGGTATTCTACTATTCGGGACAATACGGTAAAATTGCTACCATCTCTGTTGTATAAACTCCTATTTGGTCAGAAACTCTTTTACTAATTTTAACTTGGAAATGTGAGACAAATAAAACTACTAAAGCTCAGCCTTTTTCAGGATCTTTAGAACCATCTGTAAAAATTGTAAAAATTGTGAGAATTGTGTAGTAACTCCAGATGCTGTTTAAACACTGCGTCCTTTGACATGACTCTATTTTTATCATTATTCTGCTCTTGCCAATTAAGATCAACTACTGGTCAAGGCAAGAGCCAGGTTTAGAACATTCACCCCATCTTTTTTCAGTATCTGTAACCTCATTCTTTGTGTTTCATATTTAATGCAGATACAAATGACTTTTTTCCATTTCACAATCACACAAACCTAATGGATGTTTTCTCAATAAATAGGCCTACATTGTTTTATTTAACCTAGTATGTCCTAATCTTATCCTTGATGTGATTGCTTGTTCCAGAATTTCTTTATTTTGATTCCATTTTCCTACTTTTTGTGTTATTTTATATACACGGCTTCCTTTATGTTTCCTTAAAGCTTGTGCTGGAATCCACATAAATCCACTATATAGAGTTTCAAATATTTCCTAAATAATATCAGGTCTCTTTTCAGATAACCAGAACTTTACTCATCACTCATGCCCTCTAGTGGAGTATAGTCATTACTACATTTTTTATCGTTATTTTAAAGGGGTTAAATATTGAATCTGCTGTAATATAAGAGATGTAATGGTAGCAACATTGGTGTAAATTTATTGTCTTTGTATTTGTCTGTGTCAGAATCTGATGTTCACATCTGTTCATCTGCTGTCTGTCCATCAGAGCTGCTATAGTCATTGTGTTTTTCTATTGTGACATCATCACCTAGCTATATTAGTCAACACATTTGTACACAATAGTGGGCCCACAGCTGATTAGCAGAACTACCACATGAGTTAGCCAGAGACTTACAGCTTCACTAAGTGTATACACAACACAACACACAAAACTACACATTTTGCATGCTCGACAGAACATTACCGGAACAATTATTAATCATACTTACAGGTTGTGTTTCAGAGGAGCAAGCTGGACCAAACAAACTGTCAAAGGAAGGGAAGGGTGAATGGGTGAGCTGTCAAAGGAACTGGGTGAATGGAGAGTAGAGGAGGATCTCATAGATTGGTTCACTGAACTGCCCTTTCTTCTCCCTCACTGAACCCTTCGTTATCCCTGTTTCAGCATCCTGCCTAGAGGGGGCTCCCGTTCCTGAGTTTAATGCTAAGACAGACTCTGTTCCTTAGGGCATCCTCGAGAGCTCGGAGGCTCACTAATGCCAAAAGTCCCAGACTCTGCCTCGGCCTATCAACCCAGCGGTTCCACCATGGCCCCCAGCTCCCTCCTCTCCGCCGTGGCCTGGCAGTCCACTGGCTCATCCGGGCTCCCTCGTCCCTCCGGCTCTGCCTTGGTCTGGTGTCGACCATCCTGTGCCTCGGGACTCCACTCCTTTGGCTTAGACTCTTCTCTCCTTCCCTCCAGTTCCACCTCGGTCCTCTTTTGCTCAGGTTCCACAACGGTCTTCCGGATCCTCTTTGTCACCCTGGATCTTTGGTTCCCTGTCTCAGCCTCGGGCTCCTCCTCCACCTGCTCCGTTGCCATTGGTCGCCCCCCCTAGAGTCATCAGCCCTGACTCCTCCATGACTCCTTCCTTCGTCGGCTCCACCGTGGGCCTTCATCATGACTGTGGCCTGAGTCCTGCCTGGCTTCCTTCTGCTCCAAGTCCCCCCTGTTGTCTCCCTGGTTCCTCCCTCCATCTGGTTAGCCCTGGTTCCTCCTGTTTTCCTTTCTGGGAGGAGGGTGATATGTCACATGTTTTTGAGTGTGTTTTCCCTCCCTATGTGTTCCGTGACCCAGTTTCTCCCCTGTGCAATTAATTCATTTGATTCAGGTGTGTCTCGTCTCTGTGCTAATTATCCTGTGTATAATGCCACGTTCCACCCGTTACCCATGTTTTTCCAACCTTCTACCCATGAAAGTGCACTGGAACGGCAGTCAAACCTGTGACTTCCCACCCGTGAACTCATACTAGATCGATGTACTCCCAGTTCCACACTCTGACGTCACATAGCCCGCGAAACAACAATGGCAGCCCCTACGGTGTTTATGCAAGTGGTACACGAAAATAAAATAGACTTTAGGACAATATAACGTTGCAATCAAATTAAAAATAAAATAATAATAATAATAAATGCACTCAGGCAGTTTGGTGTGACTTGAAAGTCATGAGTCGTGGTTTGAAGTCTTGACTTACGGGCTCAAAAACCTGCCTGGAACGCAGCATAAAAGCCCTGTTTTTATGCTGTGTGCACTGTTGTACGTCATCCTTGTGTGTTCCTGTCTTGGATTATTCCCTATGTATCTAAGATTAAAGACTTTAACGTTCTCCTTGTTTCTCTGGGAAAAAAAAATCTTCTTTACACTGGTGACAGTAAGAAATGGGAAGGAAATAAGATCAGGAGAGAGTCTGCAACAGCTTCTAAAACAGACCATAGAAACGACAACCAACATCAGAGAACAACAGCAACATGTAATGTAAGTAAGTGTAAGACATAATTGCATTTAAAATATAATTTTAAACCTGTTTTTCTAAAGTGTTTTACTGATTTCATGATTTTGAATGTAATGACCACTCAAGTGTGTCACACCAATACTCAGGAGACTCAGTGAGTGTCTTCTTTTCAGGTAGATCAGCACTATAGTTTGATTTTTTTTTATAGTTTGAACTATTTTATAGTTAATTTGATTGCAACGTTATATTGTCCTAAAGTCTATTTTACTTTCGTTCGTTTAGTTTGATCTTTCCCTCTTGTGCCCAATGTGATATAATTAAAAGGATTTATTATTGTATTTTGTCATCGTACGCCTCCTTCTCTACACACACACCTGTGACAGAAGATCGGGCTGACAAAAAGTGAAGCGGCGTTATTTCCCTGCGTTTTTTTCTGTCAGTGTTTTATTTCCCTTGTTATAAATCACCCTGCCTGCCTTCTCCTCATGCTGGAGCAGAGGAGCTTTTCCCTTGAGGTCCATACTAAACTGTTTGTGGAGATCGCCAACCATACTCACTACCCGAACTACTGCCTCTGCACTTTCTACCACCAGCACTTTCTAAGACCAGCCTGACGACGAGTGCAGAGCATGGTTGTCCGGAAATGGTCCTCGGGAAATTTCGCTGCCTATATTGAGTGGATACTGGTGTCATGCAGATCTTCGCTGACCGTGGATGACGACACCAGCCCCACTCAAGACCCAGAGCCCAGCCAACCACCACCCCAACTCGCGGAGCAAGAGTCCGAGCACACCGCTGATGAAGAGCCAGAGCCGAATGCGACTGAGCAATCGCCAAAGGGAGCAACAGCGTGGAAGATCGCAACAGACCCTGAGCCAATCATGTCTGACCAAGTGTCTCCATTTCCTGCATGTAATATTGTTTGTTCATACATGAGTTTATTTAAACAGATCCATTTAAGTAAGTGTAAATTTTTGTCTCTTTTAGGTATTTTTTCAGAATGGCTGCTGGGATGTGACTTACACTTCTAGAAGAGTCTGTGCTGTGGTGGGCTCAACAGTAGACATTTCCTGCACATACTCGCATCCCTCTGGTTTTACTGTAAATAAAACATTCTGGCATTATGGTCAATCTGACAGTCCATCTGACTTCAAGGATCTGCGTGAGGAGCATCAGTTTGCTGGTCATGTGGAGTATGTGGGGAACAAACCATCAGCGACTCTGGAGAATATAAATTCAGGATCATCATTGACTTAAATGGCCAATACTCTGGATCACCTGGAGTCATTCTTACTGTTACAGGTAACTGATCATGATAAACTGATTATGGTCAAAATGTGACCTGTATAATTTCTAATATGCTTAATTATTTTAGGCACACAGAAGAAAAGAAGCCCAGCTGCTGTATTAGACAAGGTGAAAGTGATATTAGTCTGTTTAACCAATTGCACTCTGAATGACAAGCATACTTACATCTGGTACTAGAACGGACGACAGGTAACAGATGGATTCACTAAAGTCAACAAGCTGTACCTGGACTCAGTCAGCAATGAAGAGCTTCAACAGTATTCCTGTGCTGTAGGAGGTAACACATCTCTCATGACACATGTGCTTCAGTGTGAAATGTTTGCAGCATTCAGGTGGTTTCTCTGATAGTCACGATTCACTTCTTTGTGTTGTGAAGATCCAGCGGACAGCACAGCGTTCAGCCATTATAGCCATTATCATTGCTATTTAAACCTGATCTCTGTTCTGGCATATATTTAAAATACATTTTGGTCTATTTAAATGTACTTCACATGAACTGAAATAGAGAGAGAGAGAGAAAAGAGAAAGATAAAGAAACAGTTGCAAAAATGCATTTAAAATAAATGTTAATTTAAACTGGTCATACTGACTTGAGTTTGAGTTTGATGGTAAACTATTTCTGAAGTGTTAACATCATCTTTCTATGATTAAAAAAATACTTATTTTTCAAGTGTGTTAGTAAGAAAAGGGAAGGAAATAAGACCATCAGAGAGTCTGCAGCAGCTTCTAAAACAGACTGTAGAAATGACAAATATCTGAGAACAACAGCAGCATGCAATGAAGGTAAATCTAATTGCATTTAAAATGTAATTTTAAGCCTTTCTTTCTTAAGTCTTTCCTAAGTGTTTTAATGTATTTGTGATTTTGACTGTAATGACCCTTCAAGTGTGTCGCAGTGAGACTCAATGAGTGTCTTCTTTTCAGGTCGATCAGCTCTGTGTCTTTCATTGTAAATGTGAATTTACGCAAAGTGAAGATCATGAACTCCAGACTCTCACCGCTGATCCTGCTGCTGCTCATTCCAGGTTTGACCACTACTGTGTGTTTTTCGCCTCTTTAATGTTTTAATTTAAACGTGACATTAAATATGGACCTGTATATAGTAACTCTTAGTAATTCTCTGGAAAATATGGAGAAAAAAAACTGGTAGTTACTGATTAACTAATAGTGAACTACCAGCATTTGTGCTGTGAAGGGGTCAGAAGTGACACTGAAATGCTCTTACTCCGACATCAACATCAAAACTGTGTTCTGGTTCAGTGAGATACAAAGTACAAACTGGAGAAAAAACAATGAACCTGAAGATTTGACTTTAGACTCAGACTACTCAGGACGAGTGAAACATCAGATCTCAAGCAACTCTTCAACACTCACAATATCAGACGTGAGAGAGAGAGACTCTGGAGAATATCAGCTCATGTTCATCATGAATGATGGAGTTAAACATCTCAGCTCAGCAGCCGTCAGTCTAACAGTCACAGGTGAAACGGAGTCGAGATTCTGGTCAGATCAGCTGTTTTCATTTGACACGTGATGAAGGTTTTCTTAATTAGGGGAAAGTGGGGTGATTTGTGCCAGGGGGGAAGTAGTTCCACCCCTTGTTTCTAGAAAACCATAGAAGAAATTGGTCATTTGACCACATGCTTTTGAAGAGCCATCCAATTAACCCATCCCCCAAAGAAGAGAGACACATGGCATGAGATCTAAGCACATTTTAGCTCAAAAAACTAAATCTAGACCTGGATCTAGACCATCTAGACCAGAGTGGTGTTCCATAAAACAAATTTACCAAATAAGCCAGGTTTATTTTAGTTAGTCTGACTTATTGATTAGGGTAGGAGCTGAAATTTGTAGGGTGGTAGATCTCCAATAACAGGGTTGGGCATCCCTGATCTAGACCCACATACCCACAGGGGATAATCTGTGTGAGGAGCGTGCCTCATCAGTGTTTGATTTACCTGTGGTTTGTTTAGTTTAGCTAACACAATTTTTTTGAGTTTTGAGTTTGCACTGTTTAAAGAGAAGTTTTATTCATTTTTTTAAGTGGCCTAAGTCACAATGGGATGTTCAGAATTGTTCAGAAAAAAGTCACTTTATTCTTATATGTTACATAATTGAAAGACAGTGTTTTGTTGACAGAGAGCGTTCTAATGATTCCCAAATATCATATATTGTGTATTTGAGTTTTTTTGTGTTTTCCGAAAAAGTAGAAAATATATATAATAACATGCCAATAGTGTAATAGGGTAACACTATCTAAATTAACCTTAAATTTGTAATTTTGTATTAAATTTGTCTTGATTTTATATTGCATTACAGTTCATGACATTAAAATGTTTTTTTTTTTTTTACTTGAATAATCAATGGCACAATTTACCCCAATGTATTCTCCCCAAAGGCACAACTTACCCCGCACCGGGGGCAAGTTGTGCCACAAGACCACTTTTTCTCTGAAAGCTATAATTCTGAATCAGTTTATTTCAGATCCAAAGTTATTGGTCCCAGAGATGCACCACATCCTGAAATATATGTCCATACTTAAATTGGAGGGATTACTGTCATGGCTTTACTATAAAGGTACTTTGAGTAAAAACTGGCACAATTCACCCCACTCTCTCTCTATTAATCTTTACTCTATTCAGACCTGCATTTGAGGATAAATCCTGTGTCTACAGACCCGAGAGATAAAGAAGTAGTGATACTTCCTGCACTTTGACCTCTGGAGGTTATTTTCACTGGATGAAGAATAGACAGTATTTCACAGATACAGAGTCCCCCAACATATTAATGCCAACCAGCAGTGAGGTTGACAGCTTTTCCTGTTCTCATAATCAAAACGTTAACAATCCTTCCACTTTGTCCTATTTAAACAAAGCTTAATAGACTGCAGTGCTTCAAGATCGGAGCTGAAATGTTTTAAGCCTTTGTTTGCTACAAATATTATCATTTATTATTATTATTTTCTTGTGTCAACTTGTTTAGAAGTTGGTGGAAACAAAATAAAATGGCATCTGATTTCCATTTCCAAAGTTACTGTTCAAAAAATCATAACAAAACATATTATATAGTAGTCAACATTTGAAGTGGATCAAAACCTTTTTTACAGTCAAACCTAAATTTATTCAGACACCTTCAAAATGCCTCACATTATAACAGTTTATTCGCTATAGTTCAGAAAATGGTAATACAATATGACAAGAACTCAAGAGTTAAACTGTGTCAGAACTAATTCATCATGATAACGGCAGATAACTTTGATAGAAAGGTATGCAACAAAACATGGTCGGGTCAAAGTGTCAAATCAAATTTTGGTTCCAAATTCTTATCAATTTTACTGGTAGTCCACTGTATGAAGGATTTTTGTGTATAACACGTCACAGTTTGCTTTATTTTGCTATCCTCACCTACATAAATGAACTATAGTGTCCTGCACTAACTAATAAAATAACAAAAATTATATCTGGTGTCTGAATTATTTTTGGTTTGACTATATGTGTGTGCGTCTAATAATATAATACATTTTCAACATTTTTATTTATTAAGTGTACTATAAATGAAGTTATTGTCTCTCAAAAGAACAAATCGACTCTGTACAGCCAAAACAAGTCATCAGTCATTTAAATCCCACTTCCGTGATGGCTACAAGTCACCGAGTAACATATTTGCATAATGCCCACCTATGTTCTTAGTTGGCCAGCCGTGAACAACTTCATCCTGCCCTCAAACACTGTAGCTGGTTTGTGTGGATAACATAAGGTTTGCTCATCTTGAAAAGGTGCTTAGTGTGACATCAAAATATTATAGCTATAGAGAGTAGATGGCTCATACACTGATTGATCTGCACAGCGCTGCTTCAAGTCAAACACACCTATAATGTTGAGAAGATACTGTATCATACACTGTAAAAGTAGATTAGTTTATTCTTCAATTACGAAAGATGAAGCTACAAATAATTAGTGGTTAAAATGCATTTTTTCCACTCTACCACAGCAGTACAACCCAATCTTTTTTTGTGTTCAAAATACAGAAATATTACAAAGGTCGTATCATTTCTGACAAGCATTGTACACAGTAGATCAATCGCAATAGACTGGGCCATTTGACCAATCAGAGTAGGCTCACAGAAAGGAGGGGTTTGGTAAGACTGAATCTTAGGACTGCTTTGAATGAAACATTGGAAAATGTGGTGATGAAATAATTTTTGAGGGGCACTTTAAACTAGTCATACTGACTTCCTGAGTTGAGTTTGATGGTGAACTTTTTCTGAAGCATAAGCATCTTCTTTTTCTGGTCTAAAAAAATACTTATTTTTCAAGGGTGTCAGTAAGAAATGGGAAGGAAATGACGTCAGGAGAGAGTTTGCAACAGCTTCTAAAACAGACCATAAAACGGCAACCAACATCAGAGAACAACAGCAACATGTAATGCAGGTATATTTAGTATTAATTTGCATTTAAAATGTAATTTCAAGCATGCCTTTCAAACGTCTTTTACTGTATTCATGATTTTGACTGTAATGACCCTTCAAGTGTGTCGCAGTGAGACTCAATGAGTGTCTTCTTTTTAGGTCGAGCAGCTCTGTGTCTTTCACTAAATGAGAATTTACAAAAAGTGAAGATCATGAACTTCAGACTCTCATCGCTGATCCTGCTGCTGCTCATTCCAGGTTTGACCACTACTGTGTGTTTTTTCCGCTGTGATATTTTCATTTAAATGTGACTCTATTTATTTTTCACATGAAAGTGATTACTTTGATCATTATTGCTCTTAATTTTGAAACAGTTACAATAATTTAAAATCGGTTTAACTTAGTGTCCACTGGGTTAAAATGTCAGTCTGAATGTCGATCTAATTTAACTCACCATGTGGGCAGGATTTACTGACAATGTATTTAAAATGGAGTGGGTGTATAGATACATTTAAAGGAGTCATGAAATGGAGAATCAAAATGTCCCTGGTTTTTACACACATAAGAGGTTACTCTACAATAAAAACATACTGCAAGTTTCAGAATCCATAACATGTGTCATTGTCATATCTAATCATGGAGGCGTGTTTTGAACAACTTATGTCTGTCCATCAGTCACACAATCCTTACTGCTGATGGATAAAGATGTCAAGTAAACCATCAAACTCAGACGTTGTTCTGTCAGTGGATGTAAGGAAACTGCACCTCAAAAACTTTGCATAACCTTCTTAAAGAGCTGAACGAGAGAGAGAGAGAGAGAGAGAGAGAGAGAGAGAGAGAGAGAGAGAGAGAGAGAGAGAGAGAGAGAGAGAGAGAGAGAGAGCAAAAGCAAATATCACACTGAAACAAGACTAATCGTTGCGGCTGTGTTGTTTCACTTTTGTCTTAATCTGACTCAGTCTCAAACATATACGTCAGCCAATCACAGCAGTGACTATTTGGTTACATTTCTGCAAGAAATAACGCCTGTTAAAGTTTTTTTTTTTTTTTTTTTTTTTTACAAAGAGTGAAAATGAGGATTTGAAAATATATTTTTTAAATTATTTATAATTATTATTATTATTTTTTTTTTTTTTACAAATATTCGACCTTTATAAACAAACCTAAAAAAAAATCTGAAACTGCATTTCATGACCCCTTAAAAAATAATAAATAAATATAATAATCAAATTGAGCAATGTGGTTTAGTTACTGTGAGTAGTAGGTTGATGAGTCTGAATTGTTGCAATTCATCACAATAATGTTTTCTTGTTTAGGCTTTGTAACACTGGACCAGTTTTCTGTGGAGTATAATCAAAAGAGTATTTGTGCTGTGAAGGGGTCAGAAGTGACACTGAGGTTCTCTTACTCCGACATCAACATCAAAACTGTGTTCTGGTTCAGTGAGAAACAAAGTACAAACTGGAGAAAAAACAATGAACCTGAAGATTTGACTTTAGACTCAGACTACTCAGGACGAGTGAAACATCAGATCTCAAGCAGCTCTTCAACACTCACAATATCAGACGTGAGAGAGAAAGACTCTGGAGAATATCAGCTCATGTTCATCATGAATGATGGAGTTAAACATCTCAGCTCAGCAGCCATCAGTCTAACAGTCACAGGTGAAACTGAGTCTAGATTCTGGTCAGATCAGCTGTTTTATTTATTTTATTTTAATTAAGTTTTTTCTAATCTTTACTCTATTCAGACCTGCAGGTGAAGATGAATCCTGCATCTACAAACCTGAGAGATCAGAGATTACTGACCTGTGATTCTTCCTGCACTTTGACCTCTGGAAGTCGTTATTACTGGATGAGGAATGGACAGTATTTCATAGATACATGGTTTCCCAACACGTTTGTGTCAATCAGCAGTGATGCTGGCAGCTTTTTCTGTTCTCATGATCAAAACATTAAACATCCCTCCTCTTCTGTGTGTGAGTGTCAAATAATAGACAATATTAATAAACAATATTTATATACTGTAGCTATAAATGGAATAGCATGTAATATTGTTTATTTATACATTAATTTAATTCAACAAGTGTGTTTAAAGTAGTGTGAGTTTTGCATGTTAATGTGTGTCTCTTTCAGGTGTTTCTCAGAGTGGCTGCTGGGATGTGTCTTACAGCTCTAGAAGAGTCTGTGCTTTGGTGGGCTCAACAGTAGACATTTCCTGCACATACTCACATCCCTCTGGACATACTGTATATAAAACATTTTGGCATTACGGTCCATCTGACGGTCGATCTCAGGACTTCAAGGATCTGCATGAGAAGCATCAGTTTGCTGGTCGTGTGGAGTATGTGGGGAACAAACTGAGAATCAAAGATCTCAAGATCAGCGACTCTGGAGAATATCGATTCAGGTTCATCACTGACTTTAACCAATACGCTGGATCACCTGGAGTCATTCTTACTGTTACAGGTATCTGATCATGATAAACTGATTGTGTTAAAAACATTTCCTGTATAATTTCTACGGTAACACTTTACAATATGTGTGCACAAATATGCATTAATTCATGCTTAATTAATGCACAGATAATCACGAGTTAATGTATAATTTATAAAGAACTAAACAATTTATTAATGATCACTACATCAGCAACTAATGAACATTCTATATGCTTCATAGATTAAATAATCAATAAATTGTTATTAGTTAAATGTGTCATAATGTATTACATCCCTAATAACTTATTTTATTAAGTAAAACTGTAAATTCATGTGTTAGTTACCACAGTGGTCAAAGCTATGTACTTCAACTTCCAGTTGTCTGCTTTAATTACTCATTAGCTAATGATTTGCAAAGATATCATTATGTTATGACTTTACTTATTGAGGCACAAAACTATTAACTAATTGTTAAGTAATTTGTCATTGTGGTTATGGATAAAGAATTAGTCAGTCATGTGCCTTGAAGTGTTGAAGCCATGCATTTAAACTTCCAGTTGTCTGCTTTAATTAATCATTAGCCAATGATTTGCAAAGATATCATTATGTTATGACTTTACTTATTGAGGCACAGAACTATTAACTAATTGTTAAGTAATATAGTTATAGCTAATGATTAATTAAAGCAGACAACTGGAAGTTGAAATGCATGACTTGAACCCATCGTGGTAATTAACACATGCATTTACACTATTAGTTAATAAAATAGGTTATTAGGGAATTAATACATTATGACACATTTAACTACACTGTAACAAATTTCTGTAGTTTTCACAGCATTATTACTGTAAAATGAACAAATCCATACTGTGGAATATGTATACAGTATGTTGCTGTAAATCGGCAATGCATCATGGGTAAAAATACAACCGCGGGAAATTCTACAGTAAAATTATATTTTCCTGTGAATCACAGTGCAGTAGTTGTGATCGGCATTTTTCTCTCAGCTGGATTAACTGACGTAATGGGCGTTTTTTTTCCAATTTGACCTCTGAAAGGTAAAGTTGCTCTTTATTTTTCCATATTTTTTGTCATTATTGTTATATTTACAGTTTTCACTCGAGACGTTATGCGTCTTTAACTTTCAGAGAGCGTGAAGGAGAGAGAGTCGACCGTGAGAGGGAGGTGGTGGTACCGGGCGAACATCCACATTGACCGGTAAGTGTTCGCATATTATTGCAAAAAGCATTCAATTTTGATATATTTTCAGGCATGGCAACATTTTATTGCAAAAGTCATTATTTCGGTAAAGAACTGACATGGCTGTATAAATTTAATCTGGAAGTGAGTCTGTGTGTGTATGTGGATTGGCCGTCTGAAGGCACATGTGTTTTTTCTCTTGCTAGATACTGCGCGATGGATATTGCTTTAAAACGGACGAAATGCAGAAACAGGTAAGGCGTAAAACTGCACGACATTTTTCATAGGACTTTGTGTTTTTTTACTTGAGCTGTGCGTAATATCAGTTAAAATGGCTTCGCGCCACAAACTAAACGCCATCCGTTCTCAGCAAAACTGCGTCACTCAGGGCTAAAGGCGAAACGGCCTCAGACTAAAAGACATCAGATCTCGTAAGCCTCCATCTATCAAATAATTAATGTTTGTTATTTAATGGTTACATGTTAGTAACATATCCGCTGTCACAATGATTGTCTTTCGGATATTAAAATACATTACAATACAGGGCTCGCAAAATCGCTAGCCCAGTGTCCTGGAGCTATTGTGTTTTCCAGTCGGGCTGGCAAATGTTTCACCAGCTATTTTAAAGGAGAGGGCTCCTGTAGGTACTTAAAAACTCCTCAATTCAATTCACATTTAAGACCGTACAGAGTTTTTAATGCATTAAACAGTATAAGAAAAGTCTTAATTATAATTTTATAAGGTCTTTTACAGTTAGGGACAAACAGACAAGAATCGCGATAGGGCTGGATTAAACTTCAATGATATATGCGTGCTGCATGTTTCAAAGTCAAAATGCTGCACGGATGTCTTTATATGAATGTATCTGAAGGGAACCGACTGTCCTCAGAATCGTGTCGATGGCATTTTCATTTAATCTTAAACCTAAACCTTAAATTAAACATATAATGCCTGATAAAACGGCGGTGCTGCTTTGTATACAGCCGTTACTAGGGAAACCGTAATATTTCAGCGCTCCTAAAGCGCCCCCTCGTGACCCAGAATGAATTTTTATTTCCAATAATTTTTTTCAGCTGTTTATGGTCAAATTATTAGTTATTGACCCATGTTTTTATGCAGAAAACACATAGAGTTGTAAATGTGAAAAGTTAATGTGCCTTCTAAATATCTAAACAATTAAGACAGTAACATTTATATTTTAAATAAATATTATAAATGATATACTTGATTTATCTCTTTTAATGGTATAAAGGCTGAAATACCGTTGTATAAGTTTTTTTTTTGTGAAAACCTTTATCTGAACTGTATGTCTTTTTATGGCTTAATATGTTACCGTACGTTGTCCAACACCACTCATACTGTGTTTATTTTACTTGTGCAGCTCTTAAAAATGATCATAAATTGCCAATAAATTGATATTTAAAAAATTCTGCAGATACCCTGTAAAAAGTGAAATAAAATTCCTTCCTTGATATTTGTGTACTGAAAATATTTTTGGTGATATGTAGACCCCTATCTGATTTTCTATATTTTAAAATATAATGAAGCTGTCAGTTTTGCTTATGAACTTCCACATTAATAACATTTTTTTAATCTACTGCAGGGAAGAAGACTCCAGCCCAGGACAATGATGCCAGCTCATGTCCATCTCAGGAAAGAAAAAAGGATCCATGCTGAACGTCACGCGCAGAAACCAGAATTATTGAATCACATTTTTGGTCTTCTGTTCGCACTTGTTACATATAGAGCTGTTTTACTTAAAATGCTTTGAAGAAAAGATACCAAAATACAAGCTCAATTGATGTCTGTAATATATGAAGACCGATATATATATTGGTGGCCAAAATTATTAGAACACTAGTGTTTTTACCAGCTAAACATGGGTTTAAGTCAGTAATTTTTTTTATCTTTTGCTGTAGTGTAAGTAGGAAATATCAGTTTACATTTCCAAACATTCATTTTTGCCCTTACTTGTAATAATCCAGTGGAATTTCTGTGAGATTTCAGCTGGTGAAAATACCAGTGTTCTAATAATTTTGGCCACCACTGTATAAATGTTAAATTGTTTGTTTATTGTTTATTTTCACTGATATTAAAAATATATATTAAAAACACTTTGCTAAGTTAGCTTCTTAACTCAAAATAAAATCAATTGATATTGCTGTTATTTTATAATGCTGTTAAAACTTTCTCTGACAAGCAGCAGTAATGAAAACTATTTTCTGGTTTATCATGTAATGTTTGATATATACCCTGTACTGGAACTGAAGATTTTATAGTTAGAATCTATAAATTTTTAGGTTTACGCAAAATAAAAAAAAAATGTTTACACACTGAAAAATACAAAATTGAAATGTATTGTATGCTGTGCTATTTTATGTATTTTCACAATTTAAAGTCAATAAATGTTATTTTTGTGACAAAAACAGTGTCTTCTTTTTAGACTACACACATTTAAAGCAGTAATGTTCATTATAGTACAGTATACTAATTACTATTTGTTAAAAATTAATTTATTCATGAATTAATTCATTCAAAAAGAGCATTCTATTAATCTGAATGCGATTATGGTACTGTGATATTCACTGTATAAAAATTACAGTAGTACAGTAAGTTACTGTGATTAAACTTACAGTCAGCATACTGTGGAATATATTACAGAAACTTACTTGCCAATTGCTGCCAGTAAGTTACTGTAAATTTCACAGTAATCTTGTTACAGTGTAATAAAAATGTATTGATTACTTAATCTATGAATTATATAGAATGATCATTTGTTGCTAATGCAGCAATTATTAATAAATGGTTTGTCATATGTTATATATTAACTTTTGATTATCTCTGCATTAGTCAAGCAATTAATGCATATTTGTGCACCCGTATTGTAAAGTGTTACCATTTCTACTTTAAATATTTTTTAGGTATGCAGACAAAAAGAAGCCCAGCTGTTGCATCAGAGGGACAGGGAGCATTAATAAGCTGTTTAACTAATTGCACTCTGAATGACAATCATACTTACATCTGGTACAAGAACGGACGACAGGTAACAGATGGATTCACTAAAGTCAACAAGCTGTACTTGGACTCATTCAGCAATGAAGAGCTTGAACAGTATTCCTGTGCTGTAGGAGGTAACACATCTCTCATGACATATGTGCTTCAGTGTGAAATGTTTGCAGCATTCAGGTGTAGCACTTAATATTTAATTAAGGTTTAATATCATAAGTGTATTTATCATTTTTCTTTGAGTATCTAAACTTGTTTTATGCTTCATGTTTTTGAAGACCCAACAATTCCAGATTCCAGCACAGCTTTACTGATCACTGTAATCATACTTTCTGTGTTGCTGATTATTACACTCATAGGAGTCCTGTGGTACAGGTAAGATTTTATGGAATATATGTATTACATTTTCCCTTATATCCACTTGTCAAGAGAACAATTTGCATGATTAATTTCCACCTTCTAAATCGTGGAAGAACAGTCTAACTGTCAGGAACAGCACAAGTTTAACAGACCTACCGCTTAAAAAAATGATATCATCTGTCTTGCTTCCTCCTCATTGGTTTACCATGAATGTGTGGGTCAAGCTTCGTAAGTCGACACTTCTGTTTAAATGAAAGGGTGGTGATGGTCAATGGGTTTAGAAACACATTGCACCTTAGTGTCATTTTGCTGACTTTTTTTAAGTTTTAAACTTTTATTGTACAATTAACTCTTTCGTTGTAAAAGATCAAGACAAAAATACTCTTTCTCTTTACATGATGTCTTTTGAACAGGAGGAGAAAGAATAATTCATCTCAAAAGCATGAAGACACAGTGGGGAGTGTACAGGTGAGAGCACCTCAACAGCTTTAATTTCAAACACACACATGCTGAAATATATTTTGTGTTCTGTCACTGATGTTTTGTTTCCCTGTCTACGGTCTGCACACAGCAAGTTCACGCAAATGATCAGGAAGTTCATTATTCAGCTATTAATTTCAAGCAGTCTGACACAAAGAGCACATCATCAGCTCCTACTGTTGTATATTCAACCCCAGATGATGTTCATTATGCTGCTGTGAAGTTCAGCTGAACTTTCGCAAAGCCCCAGCTTCAAATAAACCTATACTCACCAACTCAATATTGGCAACTGTTACTGTCTGCTACACTGTAACCGATTTTTGTAATTTGAACAGTATTTTACTGTAATATCTACAGTAAGATACTGTAAAATGTATATACAGTATTTTACTGTAAACTGCAAAGGATTATGGGAAAATATATGATCACTACTGTAATTCTCCACTACTGTAAATCCGTTTACAGTAGTGAACTTGCCCGCGAAAAATTGACCAATGGCAAGGGAGATTTTTTTTTCTCCTGTTGAGAGGAAGTGGCGGTAAAAAGGACAAAAGAGAAATGTTGCATCAATAACTCGACAAAAAGGTTAGTATATTATTTCTGTTTTATGAAAAACTGAACAATTTTAATTTGTTTTCACTTGTTAACAGCAAACTAACAATATTCATCGTGTTTTTCATGTCGGTAGCCTTTTTTTTCTGACTGACGGCCGGGGCGCCGCCATAACGATGAAAACATGGACTGTTGAGTAAATTAAGGTGACCTATATTAGTCGAAATAAACTTTATTTAAACTGAGAAACACGTTTGTATATTCGGCTGCCCTTTAATGCAAGTTAGTTCGTCTGACGAGCCCTTACTCAAGCTTAACAGCAAACTGAGGTGAAATACTGAGGTAAAGTGCGTTAAGCAACACCACTGTTTCTGTGGAGATTTTAAACTGTATTTTCAAGCCCTTCTTTTGCTTGTCATTTTCAAGTTTCTGGTCTGGATGTCGTCTGTAACGTCGGAGCGCGGAGGTGTATTTTGGATCTTCTTCTGTGAATGACTGCCATAGTATCGACGATAATGAACTGGTAAGCTAATAATGTCAGTAAGCCGAAGTTGACAAACTTAACGTTAGTCACAGAGCAGCATAATATCTTTTAAACGCTGCCTCTTTATAGCTGGCAAGGTAATTCTCTTCAAATGATGTTTAAGTAAGAAATGTGTGTATGAATGTCGTATGTAACTTTATAGACGGTCCCTTCAGTGACAGACGTGACATAAACAGCGCGCTAACATGAAACACTGAGGTAAAACTGAACACCGCGGTTAACTGCATCTTTTGTGTTTTATTTTCAAGTTTGTGGTCTTGTGGTCATGTCGTCTGCATCGGAGGTGTTAGAGTCTTTTCTGGTGATTGCCGTCGTCGCGGTGCAAACAACAGGTGAGCTTCCCCTTTCATCAATTTAACTAAGTTAATGTTAACGTTACTAAATTAGCCAAATTAGCCACAGGCTGCTGTTCTCCACTGACTTGCAGAACAGGTTAACTTTTTAAAGAGAGTAACGGGCTAGCAATATATTAATATAACAAGTTTTGCTAATAAATATTATAAATGTTTATTTTATTAAAAATGTAGATTTTATTACTGTACAGTAGTTGTCTTTTCTGATCATAAACTATAGTAACACTAAAAGGGTGTTGTGACACTGTCTGTTACAGGAGATTTCTCCAAGCACTAACTGGATGCTGACCATCAGGGGCAGAATCATCATACAGCCAGCTGTCCATTTTACAGACATGCAGAATCAGGTAACCCAAAACATTTTTGTTTTACATTGCATTTACATTCATGCATTTTTCAGATGCTTTTATCCTAAGCAAGTTATATTGTATTTAAAACCCTCATGTACTGTTCCGGGTCAATTTGACCCGTTTTGATTTTTGAGTTGTCAGATATACTAGTTAACCTAGGTTTTTCTTTTTAAATTTAGGTGACTTTTCCTCATTTAGTGTCATGAACATGCATGCAAAGTTTCAACACAATGATGTGTTTTGACATATCCATAATTTTTTTTTTTTACGTTCGTACTGTTCCCGGGTCAATTTGACCCACCTATTTTAATGTTCTAGGGCAACTCTACCGACCCAAAATTGTACAATTTCTTGGTTATATTTTGTTATTTTAGTTTTTTACTAGCCTATGAAGCCAAAAAATCTGATTTTCCCACTTATTTCAATGCAGAAATATATTTTGTCAGCTACAAATGGTAAAAATGAGCTATCATTTATATTTGCAACTTATCTAAAATTCGATTAAAACTATCTTGTTTTTCTTGATATTTTGTGTGTTTTTCTTATTTAGGGTCATGAACATGCATGCAAAGTTTCAACATGCCGATGTGTTTTGGCATGTCTAAAAAAAAATTTGTTACGTTCGTACTGTTCCCGGGTCAATTTGACCCACCTATTTTAATGTTCTAGCGCAACTCTACAGACCCAAAAAAGTAGTATTTATTGGTTATATTTTGTTATTTTAGTTTTTTACTAGCCTAGGAAGCCAAAAAAAGGAGATTTCCCCCACTTATTTCAATACAGAAAAATATTTTGTCAGCCACAGATGGTAAAAATTAGCTCTCATTTATTTTTGCAATCTGTCTGAAATACCATTAAAACGATGTTGTTTTTCTTGATATTTTGTGGGTTTTTCTCATTTGGGGTCATGAACATGCATGCAAAGTTTCAACACGCTAATGTGTTGTTAAATGTACATACAGACAAGTCTATACGTTTGTAATGTTTGTGGGTCATTTTGACCCACATAGCCAGCTATTCAAAAGCACCTGTACAGACACAAAATAACATTTGCTCTTCAACTCCAGTCCAAGTGTTTTACTAATTTCAGCTCTAACCCTAACCAAACACACTTAAAAAAGTTAAATCACAGTATTTAGAATTAAGTGTAAATTACAGAAAGACAAATGTAAAAAAAAAAAAAAAAAAAAAAAAGTCAGACAGATAGTATAAAAAACAAAACATTTCTTTGATGTTTGTTTTTGTTATGTCTTGTTTCACGCTCCTCTGTGAGCGTCATTCACTTTTTGCCTAAGTTGGGTCATTTTTTGTTCTGTAGACTAAATTCATAAATTCAAGGAATTACTCAAGACAAGATGAGCACACAGCAAGTGCATGCTTTCTGCATACAAATTTCTTGCACTTCACACACATGGTTCTGGTTTTGCTGTCACGTTTGGATGGGCACACATCACATCTCTTCCTCTTTTTCCCAACATCTCTGCTCACTTTTTCGTTTTCTGTGGAACTGACTCCGGATCCACCTGCTTGCACTGACTCAACAAAAGCTGAAGCTGCTGGAGATCGAGGTGGACAGGTGCGTCTCTGGATCTCAGGCGTGATGAGAGCTCTTCCCAGCTCTTCCAGGAACACCCGACGTTTGTATGCTGACACGTCCAGGATGTTGTAGAAGACGACCAAAGGCCAACGGACAGTCTTGCGCTGACAGCTGAAGGAGTATGTAACTGGGCCTGAAGCCAAAGGTGGAGTCGACAACTTGGACAAAGTTACATCCTCCTTCAGCTGTCAGCGCAAGACTGTCCGTTGGCCTTTGGTCATCTTCTACAACATCCTGGACGTGTCAGCATTCAAACGTTGGAAGTGGAAGAGCTGGGAAGAGCTCTCATCACGCCTGAGATCCAGAGACGCACCTGTCCACCTCGATCTCCAGCGGCTTCAGCTTTTGTTGAGTCAGTGCAAGCTGGTGGATCCAGAGTCAGTTCCACAGAAAACGAAGAAGTGAGCAGAGATGTTGGGAAAAAGAGGAAGAGATGTGATGTGTGCCCATCCAAACGTGACAGCAAAACCAGAACCATGTGTGTGAAGTGCAAGAAATTTGTATGCAGAAAGCATGCACTTGCTGTGTGCTCATCTTGTCTTGAGTAATTCCTTGAATTTATGAATTTAGTCTACAGAACAAAAAATGACCCAACTTAGGCAAAAAGTGAATGTTTTTTTCATTATACAGCAATATTAAATTGTTCAGTTCTGATGTTTTGAGCAGCAAATGCAAAACAACAAAAACAAGTTAAAACAAACCAGCAAAAAAAGTCAGCATACTTTGTATTTTCAAAATTTGTCAAAACAAAACTGTAAAAAAAAAAAAAAAAAGAAATAAAAATGTTTTGGAAACATATTCATACATCATATGTTCCATTTGATGAGTATTCATATTAAAAGTTTACTGTTAGTACCTGAGTCTTTGTTGTTTTCATAGTGTGATTTTTGGCAAATTGTATTGAATCCAGTTAGGGTCAATTTAAACCAGACCGTACAGGAAGTAACTTAAATCGAACAGTACATGAGGGTTAAAGTACACATTTGAAAGGTATTTATTTCCGGGGAATGTTTTTTATTACCATGTCTTGTCACATCAAGATTGAGTTTGCATGCACATTAAAATTATTTCTATTAAACCAGCATTTAAACAGCAAAATGCAGCTGCTTCAGGTATCTTTAACTTACTGTAACCTTTAAATTCATAATAGCAATCTTACCGTCTGTCAATTTAGATTATTGTTACTGTAAAGCAACAATTAGAGATTTTTAATCATAGTAGGCTTATTATATGCACAGACTTTCTAGGAAACACACGTTTAGAATGTTTATATGAACAGATTGGTTAGCATTTAGCATGGTCTGTGGCAGACTTTTGAGTGTCAGGGCAACAAAATTCAATAAACAAGAATGTAATATTAAGTGATTTAAATCATGAAGAAAGTATTGTCTTTTTGCTCCATTTAGTAAAAACGGTTCTTAACAAAGCCATGTTGTGCATCTCTGCACACAGCAGTGTTTCATTACTGAATGAATTTACCTTTTTTAAACACCTAGAATCAGTGACTTACTGACCCATTCATAAAATTCTTTATAAAAAATTTCAAGAAAAAGTTTCTTCAGTTTTTTTTCTTACTACTGCGTTCGTATGTAGTATATCATTTTTTTTTTAAATGCATACAGCACCAAGTTTGACAGTTGAGGCAAATTCTTTAAACACTGTTTTTCTTGTGCTTGCAGGTTTGTTCAGACAGTCAACCTTTGTGGCAGCAAATGCATTGACAGTCACAGATCAGATGGACTTCTGGAAAGAGGGTGCAAACAACAAGCATCAGCCTGAATCCCATTCTGCCGTTTCTCATCAGAGAGCTTGTCAACTTTGACTCAAAACTACTAAAATTTAACACAACACAAACACATTTTTACTGTATGATTTTATTTTATTTACACTACCAGACAAAGCTTTTGAACAGTAAGATTTTAAATGTTTTTAAAGAAGGTCTCTTCTGCTCACTAAGCCTGCATTCATTTGATCCAAAGTACAGCAAACACAGTACACTTTTGAACCATTTTTATTATTTAAAATAACTGTTTTCTTTTTGAATATATTTTAAAATGTAATTTATTGCTGTGATCAAACCTTAATTTTTAGCATCATTACTGCAGTCACATGATCCTTCAGAAATCATTCTAATAATTTGATTTTCTGCTCAAAAACTATTATTATGATGTTGCTGAAATTATTATAATGCTAAAATACATTTTTTTCAGGTTTCTTTGATGAATAGAAAGTTCAGATAAACAGCATTTATCTGAAACAGAAATAGTTTGTAACATTATGAATGTCTTTATTATCACTTTTGATCAATTTAAATCATCCTTGCTAAATAATATCTTTCTATTCATCAAAGAATCCTGAAAAATCTAAAAATTAAATAATGTTTATCAGCATACTAGAATGATTTCTGAAGGATCATGTGATACTGAAGACGAGTAATGATGCTGAAAATTCAGCTTTGATCAAAGGAATAAATTAAATTTGGATCAAATTAATGCAGGCTTGGTAAGCAGAAGAGAATTCTTTAAAAAAATCTTAGTGTTCAAAAACTTATGACTGGTAGTGTACTTACTTATTTTTGCTTTTCAGTATGTGTATGTTTGCCATGATACAAAGTCTCTGTACTTTTAAAAAGAAAATGTTCAACAATTAAAAAGAATATTATCAGAACTAATGCTTATGAGTTATTGTGATTTTTATGGGGTTGGGGTGGTAAAAATCTTGAATTACAGTGCTGTAGGTTAATTGGATTGTTTTTACAGGTAAAAAATGTTTAAAATAAATGAAAATAAACTCTATAGTACTGATACTGTAATTGAAAATACAGTAAAAATACTGTAATTGAAGATACAGTAAAAACACTGTAAATTAAATTACAGTAAAAATAATGTAAATGAAATTACAGTAAAAATACTGTAAATGAAATTACAGTAAAAATACTGTAAATGAAATTACAGTAAAGACCTTTTAGTACTGTAAATGCACTTACAGTATTAATACTGTAAACATTTTTACAGTAACTTACTGGCATCCAGCTGCCAGTAAGTTACTGTAAAATTTACAGCAAACTTTTTACAGTGTATATTGTGAGATTTTGCTCTGGTCTCTTACTTATGAAATTCATGTGTATTTACTATATATATTTTACAGAAATTATCCAAAAGACAATAAAATTTGTGGTGGGTGATTCAATAGATGCCCATAGATGTGTATTTTTGTATAGATGCATGTCTTTTTAATTTTATTTTTTCAGTTTTTTTTTTAAATCCTTAAATGTTTAATTTTTAAATATACAGTATGTGTATCCAAAACAAACAAATGAAAATGTGCATGAAAACGTCAATGAAATTTTTTTTTTATTCTTTCATTCTTGCTTTGGTCCTCACAATGCCTTTGTCATCAGATTATAACCTGGTACATTTAAGCAGCAAAGAGGTGTTTAGAGGCTTTTGCATCTGAACTCTTATATCTATCTATATCTATATCTATATCTATATATATACTAAGAGTAGTTGTTAATGAGTCCATGCCAACCAAGACATTGTGTTCGAGTTCTTTTCTTTTTCTATAAACAAAAAGGGAAGGAAATTGCTCAACTACAAAGAATCTTTTCAACAATAATGCAAATATACAGTATGCAGTCTAGAATACAGTCTTGGAAGTCTTTTAAACAAAAGGTATTTTAAACAAAGTTAATTAAGCATTTCAAGCTTGTATAAGAGAATGAAATGCATATTTCTAAAGCTGTTGCTGTCCAAATATAAACCACAATTTTATTGTGGTTGCCACAACTAAGGCACTGCCATATATAAATGCCATTGATACATTTCAGTAAGGTTAAAAATATAGCATAGGCTTTTCACACAGTAGATCATGGGACTCTATTAGACTGCTCAAGTCAATGTTTTGAGGATTTGGGGGTCGAGCATTAAAGTAGTTTTTCTTATTTGAAGAAGAGAACATTTGTTGTTGAATTAGGGAACTTAACTTCCTCCTCTATCCTCATCTCCTCTGGGGTTCCTCAGGGCTCTGTTCTTGAACCTGTTTTGTTTTCTTGATACATGCTTCTATTGGGATTGGGAATGAGGCACAGGTAAAGGTAAGAAATTATGTGTAACCTGGATAAACACCCTAATGCAGGTTTCTGCATGAACAGAATATGTTGAATGGGCACAGTAGCATATCACTACACTAAACGTCTAGATTTGTAAGGAGGATTTGTGATGAATGAAATAAGAGGTTGCAACATACAGTCAATAGAAACAAGAAAGAATACAGTCAGGCCTGTTAGTATTACAAATACAGAAAATATTTATTCTATTCTCATATTTGTTGCTTTTTTTATAAAGTCTGAAAAAAAGACGAATAAAAGTAGTCACATGACAGCACATCACGCTCACTTTTTTCTTCTTTCTTTCTTTTTTCTCTGCTCTTTTTGCAAAATGGATTCTTTCTTCTTTTTTCTTTCTTCTTCTGCACACACACACAGTAGTGAACACACACACTGTGAACACACACCCGGAGCAGTGGGCAGCCATTGCTGCGGCGCCCGGGGAGCAGTTGGGGGTACGGTGCCTTGCTCAAGGGACTCACCTCAGTCGTGGTATTGAAGGTGAAGAGAGTGCTGGTTATTCACTCCCCCCACCTACAATCCCTGCCGGACCTGAGACTCAAAGCTGCAACCTTTGGGTTACAAGTCCGACTCTCTAACCATTAGGCCACGGCTGCCCCACAAATAGTTCACCCAAAAATGAAAATATGATGTTTTTCTGCTTACCCCCAGGGCATCCAAGATGTAGGTGACTTTGGCGAAGTCCCTGATGGTGTTTGATCCTGCATTGCTGTCTGCTTAGAATTCTCAGCACCATATTTTTCAAGATACTCATTCCTTTCATCCTTAGGTTCATAAGATTGTGGAGAAATCCACATCTCCCACATCTTCCAGTTGTTTCAGTCTTCTAAAACCTTCATTTTAGCATTGTTTGCAGCTAGGTCACATTCCAAATTGGCTGATTCCAGTCTCACATTTAAAGCAGCCTTCTCCATTTCAAGGGCGTATTTTTGTTTTAATGCAGCTTTGTGAGCAAGAAGGGCTGCTTTATCAGCAGCTGCTTTTGCTCTCATTGATGATACTGAAGATGATATACTTGAACTGTGAGAATATATGTGACTTTTTCGACACTTTCGAAGCGCTATCATTTGGCTCAATGAGTGTTTGTGGATCCTTTTGAACACATTTCCACCTTTCCAGTTCACTTATGAAGTTCTCAAATTTTAGGCTCAATCCAGGCAATACGCTCATTGTCTCCTATATAATCAGATAATTGCTCTTGCACAAGCTTATGAGCAGTCTTGAATTCATTAAGTGCCACAAAAAATGTCTCTGCACCCTTTTTTATTGATCCCAAATCATCACCAGCACCAAGCAATGCCTTTACTTCATTCATCCTACGTGTGCATACACAAAGCTTTCCCCTATGCAGAGAACTGAGGGATGCAATGCTTTGTTCAATCTCTACATTTTCCTTTTGGGACATTTCATCAGCCATGCTTGACCCAAAGAAACAATATCAAGTCGCATTCGGATATATGCACTTAAGCATCAACTTATTGTCTCGGATATATGCACTTGAGCATCAACTTGTTGTCTCATGCTTTGATCAAAGCCAAAATTCTCAACCACAGCTTCATAGAAATAAATCCATCAGTTACTCACGAATTAGAGTTTCAAAATCCAAGGAGCTGCTAATTCATTCCACAGATGGCTTGGTTGTTCCAAACGTAGGCCTTGAATGGGCCTGCCACATGTCTGCATGTCCTTCTCGGGAGTTTTTTGACTATTGTAATGGCTTCTTATTTAAAATCTTTAGCCACTTTCATGTGGAACAGTGTTATTGACGCTGCTCCAACTCTTATTGATTCAAAGATGGTTTAACGAAAAATAAAGGAAAAATGAGCAAAAGGGTGTCAAGTAAAAGATGGTTGCTCTGCAGGTCGGAAAACTCTCCCTTCCCCACCAACACACCACATCCTGTTTAAAATTGCCACCCACAGCAAATGCCCAAAAAAGGGTGCCATCAATCGCAATTATGGCTTCTACAACATGAATGACTGTCCAGTCAGCATAATCACAGAAAATTAAAACAAAACAATAGTCCAGGTTTTAGCTGTCCATTTCCCCACTTATTTTGCTAAGTGTAAGAATCACTCCCAATAAGAAACTATTGTTTTTATTTTTTTTTATAAAGATATATGGATCCAACTTAATGATGGAGTGTAGTCATTGTGTCCTATTTATCTTATGGTTTCTTTCTTCCTGTATTAGCACACCTTTTTATATTTTAATAGATAAACTGTAACTACAATAATTATGCCTTGTAGAAACCTCGAACTTTAAACGTGACTTCCACCCTTCGGGGGCTAGTATCAACAAGCAGTACAAGCAGTCCAGTCATTCCTCCTTGCAATAAACAGTTTATTTTCCACTCTTTCTTAGGCTGCAATGCAATACATTCTGATTCGCTCCCTCGGTTCCATTTCCTGTTAATATAAGTGTGTTACCACATAAGTAAATAATAATAAGAAAACGGATAATTAGCATGATTTGACATAAATAACTTAAAGTTCATTCAGAGCCAACAATGAGGCAATACGAAATGGAAACAAAGTATTAAAATAGCTGTAAATGCCTATTATTGTGGAAAACATTTTGATAAGCAGACAAAGGCTTGTTTTAAAGGTTTAAGAACAATGCTGTGTCCTATTTAAACATGGTTTAGACTTTATCGCTTATATGATTTGTGTTTACCTGTAAGGATAGTGCCACCTACTGTTTTGTTTTCATGTTTTCATGAACTGTCCTTAGAGTATCTTGGCAATTTGGAGACAGTGACATCTAGTGAGCTGCAAATGTTTTAGTTTTTAGAACTTTCCTGATTCTCATCCTGCTGTGTGTGTCTTTGGCAGCAGCTCTAACTGAATGTGTGTAAGTGATTTGTACTCCGATCATGTGTTGAAACCTTACCATCCCTGGTCAAAAAACCAGCTAAAACCAGCCTAGGCTGGTTGGCTGGTTTTAGCTGGTCAACCAGCCTGGTTTTAGCTGGTCATAGCTGGTCGCCAGGCTGGTTTTAGAGGGGTTTTGGCCATTTTTCCAGCCTGGCCAGGCTGGTCTTAGCTGGTCTTAGCTGGTCAGGCTGGAAAACCACCAGCTAAAACCAGCCTGACCAGCCTGGCCAGGCTGGGAGACCAGCTAAAACCAGCTACTTCCAGCTTAAACCAGCTAATACCAGCCAACCAGCCTAGGCTGGTTTTAGCTGTTTTTTTTTCAGCAGGGATGCACAGTCTTCATCATACCCCTATTGATTTTTCGGTCTTTGCACTGTGCTGCTATCATAAAAGGCCCATAATCGTGTGCCTTCAGTTCAGAAGATGGTAGCGGGAAACATTATTTCCAGTTTATGATTCTCTGTTACTAAAGTTAAAAAAAAAATAATAAAAATAAACAGTTTCACAGGCTAACCAGTTTGCTAGATAAATGCATCTTTCTACGTGGTGTTGTTATTTTATGGGAAATAATTATTTTTCAATAACTACACTCTTAAAAATGAAAGTTCTTGATCTTTATTTATGGTTCAGTGAAAAACCTTTAACATCCATGCATTCTTTCCATTGCACAAATAGTGAAACTATTTGCACTACAAACCAGTGTGTTCAAAATTAAGATAATGCATTTAGATAATATGGTAAAACACACTTATTTGCAATATCAAGCAGCAAAGCAAGCTGTTTTGTACAGCTAAAAATCGCTGGACCCCGATGAGACCAGAGCCACACCCATAACATTTACAAATGGCTGCACACACGCCTATAGCAAAAATAAGGTGGATAGTGGAAAAAGTTTATTTAGATTATTAAGATGTTTATTTGAAATGTTTCTTATTTTTAAGAACTGGTTCTTCTTTGGCATTGCAATTAACACCTTTTTTGAAACCTCTATTTTGAAGAGTGTACACATGACCACTCGGCTTTATTTAGCCTAAAGTCAATAGATGACTTCATTTTCAAGAGTTTTTCTTTAGACAAAAGGAAGGAAATAAGACCTGCGGTCTCAACGTGTCTCCTAAAACAGGCAATAGAAACAGCAACTAACATCAGACAACTTGAAACACAGCAGCATATAATGTAAGTATATCTAATATTTTCGTTTAAATTAAGCTTTACATTATAATGCAGTTTTAGCATCTCTCTGAAATGATTGTTGTCCTGATTTTGGCAACATGTTACAAGTTACTTACTATAGTAATAACACTAAATTATGCATGATTACATGCAATAACCCTAAACCAAGCCCTGACACTTACCCTATAGTAAGTACATGTTGTTAATTAATATTACTCAGTACTTAAATTAGCAATTACACTGTAACAAGGACATAAAATGTAACCCTGATTTATTTATTTATTTATTTGTGTGTTAGAATGAAGCTCAGTGAGTGTTTTTTTTTAATTATTATTATTTTTTTTTTTTTATAGGACGAGCAGCTCTGTGTCTTTCATTGTAAAAGGGAATTTACACAAAGTGAAGATCATGAACTCCAGACTCCCGCTGATCCTGCTGCTGCTCATTCCAGGTTTGTGTTATTGGATTAGATTTTCGTTGTTGTCCAAAGAAATTAAGGAAGATTGTAACATCTAGGCCTGAGATTGTTGGATACTTTTATTTTAGCATGATTTCTGCACTGCAAATGCATCTGCAACGACATGTTTAAAGTGGTCATGAACTGCCTTTTTAAAACATTTTGTACTGTTCTCCGAAGTCCCCTTATAACGTGATCAAGAATTTTACATTAAAAAATGTTTAATTTAGAAGTAATATTTTATTTTCTGTCGTATTTTTAACCCCTCATCAGAGCTCTTTGTTTGAATAGGTGTGGAGGATTGTAGACTCGGAAGTAAACGCTCACTGCTATGACTGGCTAACACTTGTGTATTTTTGACAGCCGACATTCCTCATAGAAATATGCTGATATGATTTAAGTTAAAAATGCACAAATACTCAGTACGTCCTGCGTCAAACTGTTTGTTTGTAAACAAATCCATTGTAAAATGAAGTGAACAAAGGACCAAGTTCTTACTGACACGGTCTGAAACTTGATTAAAAAGTTCATCCACTCTTTCCTAACGTTGGGATCAGAAGAAAGATAATGCAAAGACCACAACTTAGCACTGCATCTTTATTGTTTGGTTTCTGCTTAAACCTGCATTTGCTTCTCTCTTTATTTAAACTACATGCGTAAATCGGTGGATGGGGCTAAACAGGCAGTGATGTAGAAGCAGGTGTTGATATTCTTTTGCGGAGATTTCTTAGACTAACAAGAAAGTTATGAGTTTTGAAACGTACAGGATTTTTTTTACAGTACAATGACCTTCTTGTATGTCAAAATATAAAGGGAATTTTGGTTTCTTAGTTCATGACCCCCTTTAATATTTAGACTGTCAACTGTAAAGAGCCACACCGTGAAATGCAATATAGCTGAATGACTTACTTTCATTTTTACTTTATGCTGGTTAGTCTAATTTAGCTTGCTGTCTATTGTTTTCTAGATTAGATGCAGGATTTTCTATTTATGCTTATTTAAAAACAGTGGTGGGTGTACAGACATATTTAATTATTTACTAAACTCAGTGATGTGGTTTGGGTGTGAGCCGCAGATCAGTGAGGAGGCATTCAGGAACTATTTTCATTCTTTTGTGTGAATGCTGGATTGTGAATTTCTCCTCTGTTTGTATACAGACTGTGTCTCAAAAACATCATGTTTTCTTTTTCAGGCTCCATAACATTAAACCAGCTCTCTGTGATTTGTAATCAAAATAGTATTTGTATTGTGAAAGGGGCAGAAGTGACACTGACATGCATTTACACCAACACCAACATCAAATCTGTGTTCTGGTTCAGTGAGAAACAAAGTACAAACTGGAGAAAAAACAATGAAACTGAAGATTTGACTTTAGACTCAGACTACTCAGGACGAGTGAAACATCAGATCTCAAGCAACTCTTCAACACTCACAATATCAGACATCAGAGAGAGAGACTCTGGAGAATATCAGCTCATGTTCATCATGAATGATGGAGTTAAACATCTCAGCTCAGCAGCCGTCAGTCTAACAGTCACAGGTGAAACTGAGTCTAGATTCTGGTCAGATCAGCTGTTTTATTTATTTTATTTTAATTAAGTTTTTTCTAATCTTTACTCTATTCAGACCTGCAGGTGAAGATGAATCCTGCATCTACAAACCTGAGAGATCAGAGATTACTGACCTGTGATTCTTCCTGCACTTTGACCTCTGGAAATCGTTATTACTGGATGATGAATGGACAGTATTTCATAGATACATGGTCCCACAACACGTTTGTGTCAATCAGCAGTGATGCTGACAGCTTTTCCTGTTCTCATGATCAAAACCTTGAACATCCCTCCTCTTCTGTGTGTAAGTGTCAAAAATAAACAATTTTAATAAACAATATTTATTTAAACAGATGTATTTAATGTGCGAGTTTTTCATGTTAATGTGTGTCTCTTTCAGGTGTTTCTCAGAGAGGCTGCTGGGATGTGACTTACAGCTCTAGAAGAGTCTGTGCTTTGGTGGGCTCTACAGTAGACATTTCCTGCACATACTCACATCCCTCTGGTCATACTGTAAATAAAACATTCTGGCATTACGGTCCATCTGAAAGTCAGTCTAAGGTCTTCAAGGATCTGCGTGAGGAGCATCAGTTTGCTGGTCGTGTGGAGTATGTGGGGAACAAACTGAGAATCAAAGATCTCAAGATCAGCGACTCTGGAGAATATCGATTCAGGATCATCACTGACTTAGACGGCAAATACTTTGGATCACCTGGAGTCCTTCTTACTGTTACAGGTAACTGATCATGATAAACTGATTATGTTAAAAATATTTCTATATAATTTCTAATAGATTTTAATTATTTTAGGTATACAGACGAAAAGCCCAGCTGCTGCATCAGAGGGACAGGAAGTGATATTAAGCTGTTCAACCAATTGCACTCTGAATGACAATCATACTTACATCTGGTACAAGAATAGACAACAGGTAACAGATGGATTCACTAAAGTCAACAAGCTGTACCTGGACTCAGTCAGCAATGAAGAGCTTCAACAGTATTCCTGTGCTGTAGGAGGTAACACATCTTTCATGATACATGCGCTTCAGTGTGAAATGTTTGCAGTATTCAGGTGGTTTCTCTGATAGTCATGATTCACTTCTTTGTGTTGTGAAGATCCAGTGGACAGCACAGCGTTCAGCCATTATACAGTCACTCTGCTGGTGTTTTTACCTCAGTTTCTCATAATAGCGGCTCTGTGGATGTGGTGAGTAAAATATCTAATTGTATGACGCATGGTGAATATAATGAAATTAATTCGGATTATAAGAATGTCAATTATGATTCAACAGGTATTACATCAAAATCGCATTTAAAAACCAAACTGAAAACAAAAATGCAGAGGTGAGAAATTATTGATATTGAGAATTTGATCTAATAATTGAAATGCAATGGCTACAAATATAGTTTTAAATATATTTGATCATCTTTGTCTCAGATTCAGATGTTCCAGGTGTCTTCGTCTTCATCTGCTGTCTGTCCATCAGAGCTGCTGGAGTGACGTCATTGTGTTCCTCCATTGTAACATCATCAGTATTCAATAGTCAGTATTGGATTGTTATTCGCTAATAGTGAACTGACACTTTCAACTGAGTGCTATTATAATAAGTGAAGGCAATGACAATAAGTGACTTCATTTTCGTCAGACTTCAGTTTCTTTAAGACAAAAGCAATGTAATTAGACAGGAGCATGTAATGTATGTACAATATATCAAATCTTTCATTTAAATCAAGCTTTACATTAAAATGACATATTAATGACCGTCCATACTGCATAATGTAGTGCTCTGATTTATTTATAGTACGATTCTTTCGTCAGACTCCAGACTGTTTAGTAGCAAGTTTTTTCCAAAAGAAAAAGTCTAGAGTTTTGACTTAATTTTTTTCCTGCTTCTGTTAAATGTAAACAGCAATATTTTTATTCTATTGTTATTCTATAAAGATCATGTAAGGATCCAACTTAACCACCAATGCCTGTCCATAGTTGATTGGCGGTCAGTGTTTTTGTTGTTAATCAGCTACGGAAAAAAAATGCTCTAGAAGTGATTACAACAGTTTTTCCCAATGTTATTGTTAGCAATTTTATGCTTACAGTTATTAAAACAGCAAAATCAATAAAAACGTTTTTTATACGCAGAAAAACGCCTTGTGTATTCTTATAGTTTGATATCAAGCAGTGCTGTGATCTGTTAAAACAGCTTTGCAGACTTGGTAGAGTTACTTCATTGATCTGTGATTTTCAGAAAAGACAGCAGCGCCACCTATTTGTCAGGAACAAAAAAAAATAGTTATAACATAACATAACAGTCTGCTCAAAACAAACCATTTAATAAATAATATGTTCTGAAAGTGTCTTTTAGCAGTTTGGAGACAGCGACATCTAGTGAAATGTTTTTGTTTGCTACCAATTTCTCTTTTGCCCGACAATCTCATCTTGGTTTGTTTGTTTGTTTGGCTGCAGATCCAGCTGAATGTGGCACAGTGAATAAAGCTCCTGACTACCATAAACTTCTGTTGACTTTTGAGTTTTTGCATTGTGCTACTTAAATATAGCACATTTCATTTTAGCGTTTGATATTAAAAAATAAAATAAAAAAAAATGTAAATCAAAGTTTAATTTAAAGAGTTCATGGAACAAGTTGAGTTTGACAGTGAACAAGAAGGAAGAAACGAGAAGGAAATAAGATCAGGAGAGCGTCTGCAACAGCTTCTTCAATAGACCATAGAAACACAACTAATATCAAAGAACAACAGCAACATGTAATGTAGGTAAAGCTAATATTTTATTGCATTTAAAATGTCGTTTTAAATAAAGTTACAAATTTCATGATTTTAAAGGGGTAGCATGAACTATGATAACAGACTGATGAATTCTCTAAATGTAATGACCCTTCAAGTGTGTCATAGTGAAACTTAGTCTTTTTTTTTTTCAGGACAAGCAGCAGACACAAGCAGTGTCTTTCATTGTATGTGTGAATTTACACGTAGTGAAGATCATGACCTCCAGACTCTCACCGCTGATTCTGCTGCTGCTCATTCCAGGTTTGAGAATAACTGTTTGTTTTTCTCCTCTGTAATGTTTTCATTTAAATGTGGCCCTAATTATCTTTGACATATTATACATATTATATAGCCTACTCTATTATGAAATGTTTTCTTGTTCAGGCAATGCAACATTTGACCAGCTCTCTGTGGACTGTAGTCAAAATAGTATTTGTGCTGTGAAGGGGTCAGAAGTGACACTGGAGTGCTTTTACTCCAACATCAACATCAAAACTGTGTTCTGGTTCAGTGAGAAACAAAGTACAAACTGGAGAAAAAACAATGAACCTGAAGATTTGACTTTAGACTCAGACTACTCAGGACGAGTGAAACATCAGATATCATACAGCTCTTCAACACTCACAATATCAGACGTGAGAGAGAGAGACTCTGGAGAATATCAGCTCATGTTCATCATGAATGATGGAGTTAAACATCTCAGCTCAGCAGCCGTCAGTCTAACAGTCACTGGTGAAACTGAGTCGAGATTCTGGTCAGATCAGCTGTTTTCATTTGACATGTGATGAAGTTTTCTTACTTTTTACTTTTTTTATCTTAGATCTGCATGTGAGGATAAATCCTGCATCTAGAGACTCAAAAGATGAGACGGTAAAACTGACCTGTGATTCTTCCTGTGATTTGACCTTTGGAGTTTATTATTACTGGATGAAGGATGGACAGTATTTCACACATACAGTGGCCCCCAACATGTTTGTGTCAATCAGCAGTGATGCTGGCAGCTTTTCCTGTTCTCATGAAGACCGTAAACATCCCTCCTCCTCTGTGTGTGAGTGTCAAACAATAGACAGTTTGATCTATACATGTGTATATTTAAACAAATGTGCGAGTTTTGCATGTTAATCTGTGTCTCTTTCAGGTGTTTCTCAGAGAGGCTGCTGGGATGTGTCTTACAGCTCTAGAAGAGTCTGTGCTTTGGTGGGCTCAACAGTAGACATTTCCTGCACATACTCGCATCCCTCTGGTCATACTGTAAATAAAACATTCTGGCATTACGGTCCATCTGAAAGTCAGTCTAAGGTCTTCAAGGATCTGCGTGAGGAGCATCAGTTTGCTGGTCGTGTGGAGTATGTGGGGAACAAACTGAGAATCAAAGATCTCAAGATCAGCGACTCTGGAGAATATCGATTCAAGATCATCACTGACTTTAACCAATACTCTGGATCACCTGGAGTCATTCTTACTGTTACAGGTAACTGATCATGATGAACTGTTTATGTTTTAAATGTTTCCTGTATGATTTCTAACTTCACCTCAATTATTTTAGGTACACAGATAAAAAGCAGCCCATCTGTTGTATCAGAGGAAGAGGAGTTGAGATTAAGCTGTCTAACAAAATGCACTCTAAGTGACAAACATGCTTACATCTGGTACAAGAATAAACAACAGGTAACAGATGGATTCACTAAAGTCAACAAGCTGTACCTGGACTCAGTCAGCAATGAAGAGCTTCAACATTATTCCTGTGCTGTAGGAGGTAACACATCTCTCATGATACATGTGCTTCAGTGTGAAATGTTTGCAGCATTCAGGTGGTTTCTCTGATAGTCATGATTCACTTCTTTGTGTTTTGAAGATCTAGCGTTCAGCCATTATACAGTCACTCTGCTGGTGTTTTTACCTCAGTTTCTCATAATAGTGGCTCTGTGGATGTGGTGAGTAAAAGATTTAACTGTTTGACGTATAGTGAACATAATCAAATTAATTTGGTTTATAAGAATGTGAATTATGATTCAACAGGTATTTCATCAAAATCTCATTTAAAAACCAAACTGAAAACAAAAATGAACAGGTGAGAAATAATTGATATTGAGAGTCGGGCATAATATTTGAAATGCAATGGCTACAAAAAATAAAAAAAATAAAATAGTTTTAAATACATTTTATCATCTTTGTCTCAGATTCAGATGTTCCAGGTGTCTTCGTCTTCATCTGCTGTCTGTCCATCAGAGTAGGAGTGATGTCATTGTGTTCTTCCGTTGTGACATCATCACCTAGCAACAGACAGAACTGTCAGCAGCAACATCAGTGACACAGTGATGTCATAGACAGAGACATATCAATGACTGTCTGCATAATCAAACAAATCTAAAACAGTAAAACGGTAACACTTTAGAATAATGGGCCGTTGTTAACAAGTAACTATGCAGGAAGTAATAGGTAGTTCTACATTAACACTTAACTTAATACTATTAACTAATAGAAAAGCAAGATTAACTAAGCAGTAGGTAATTGTTAATTTTGGACAAAGGTAGTCCCTTATTAGGTATTTGATAATTACTAAAGAAAAAATTGTCATTGAGAACTACTTGTGAACTGTGACCAATTCATAAAGAATAACTAATTAATTATCACAACAGTAACATTTATAAAATCAACAATTAGGTTCTTTGTGCAAACTAATTCATGAAAACCACCACCATCACCGGTTGAAGTACTGGTTGAAATTGTGACTCTGACCAAAATATGACTGGATGTGTTCTCTGTTCATTTCAAACAAACATATAATTTATTTAATTAGGATGTAATGCCATCAATGATTGGATTCTCATGATTGGATTATTTCACTATTGTGAGCTGCATTTAGTTCAATGTTGTTGTTGTTGTTTTTAAGTATTCTGGGGCAGGCTTCTCTTTAGTGTGATAATAAATATGTTATTTTGCTTCCATAGTGAAGACATTAACTGCATTTATTTTGTTAAGCACAAACACAACATTTTCCACATTACAATGTCTGTTAGAATATCAGTATGGTGCTTCAAAGAAATGCATGGCTGTACAGTATGTCATATAAAATATGATAAAAACTGTTTATTGTACATTACTTGCAAAATCCATCTTAACCCCTCAATAATAACTCAAGTGTTACCTTGTCAGTCCACATGAACTACTAGTGTGATCTGGCCCATTATTTTAAAGTGAAAAACATCTTAACCCTTCACTAATAACTCAAGTGTTACCTTGTCAGTCCGCATGAACTACTAGTGTGATCTGGCCCATTATTTTAAAAGAGAAAAACATGTTAACCCCTCAATAATAACTCAAGTGTTACCTTGTAAGTCCACATGAACTACTAGTGTGATCTGGCCCATTATTTTAAAGTGAAAAACATGTTAACCCCTCAATAATAACTCAAGTGTTACCTTGTCAGTCCGCATGAACTACTAGTGTGATCTGGCCCATTATTTTAAAGTGAAAAACATGTTAACCCCTCAATAATAACTCAAGTGTTACCTTGTCAGTCCACATGAACTACTAGTGTGATCTGGCCCATTATTTTAAAGTGAAAAACATCTTAACCCTTCACTAATAACTCAAGTGTTACCTTGTAAGTCTGTATGAACTACTAGTGTGATCTGGCCCATTATTTTAAAGTGAAAAACATGTTAACCCCTCAATAATAACTCAAGTGTTACCTTGTAAGTCCGCATGAACTACTAGTGTGATCTGGCCCATTATTTTAAAGTGAAAAACATCTTAACCCCTCAATAATAACTCAAGTGTTACCTTGTAAGTCCGCATGAACTGTGATCTGGCCCATTATTTTACAGTGAAAAACATCTTAACCCCTCACCAACATGTCTATATGCAACGTGATCTCATGATAATTCGTATGTATTTACATAAAATGTGGTTCTCCAAAACGTACATTTACTTACGTTTTTCCAGACACTAAAACATACAATACTGACGTATTTACGGCATCTAAACGTACAAATACTTAGTATTTTTTAGCATTTTAAGGTCTACAAAATGTTAAACAAGACTGCACTTTAAACCATTAAAATAAATGACATTTCTGCAGTCCTTTAACCATTCATGTAATATTAACTTCGCTTGCCGTGGTGGGACCAATAATGACTGATTGCAGAACAGCAGAACCATACGTCACAGCAGTCACACGGCAGCAGCGCCACGGCAGCAGGCTCAGACGGTAGTGGGCGGAGTCTCCTGCTGCAGCCCAATCAGGTCCCACAAAATATCCGTCCTAAATAGTATTCGAAAATAGAATTGGTATGTCCTAAAAAGTATTCCAAAGATTTCCGGACGGTCTACTACAATTTACCTTTAGAATTCGAAGTACGGATTAATGCGCACTCTAACGGCTATTATATTGCCCACAACACATTGCGTGTTGAAGGAGGATTTGATTAGAACTACAAATACGCATAAAAAGTGTAAAAAACTACAAACATGGCGTATATGCGCGACCAACGGATGGGTAGAAAAATGGGGTTTAAGTTATAAATAATCAGTGTGTAACCTTATAAAAAAATATTTATTTAATGTTATTCGCGTTATATTTCATGTGCAGCAACATAATGAACTTTTATAATGGCAGAAACAAATGATGAGAGTCTGCTGGCCAAAGAGCCCTTCATGTTTCACTTTGAATTTAAGGATGATATGGACATTTCCTTAATGAGTGTGTGAACAAATCATGCCTCTGGATTAATTGCATGTTTAAAGAGTTTTGATTTATTTTAGGTTTAAACTAATTTAGTTAGGCGAGTAATGTGTGGTTATTATTGTTGTTAAATGTGTGCCTTCTGTGCTATATGTTTTGTTTGATTTTGTAATATTTTTTGGAAAATCCAGTTTATGATGGGTATAGTGTATAGTACATGGTATTATGTACAATGAAAAATTGGTTAATACTGAAATGATTAGGTAAAAAATATAGTTTAACTAAATAAAAACATTCTATTGCTCAAGTTTTGTTTTGTTTTTTGTTTGAGCTTTGTACTCAGTTTATACTGTTTAAAAATATATAGAAAAATATAAGTTGATCATTATTTTCGCCCACTTTCGATCTCAGATGGAGACTCCGCCCACTACCGTCTGAGCCTGCTGCCGTGGCGCTGCTGCCGTGTGACTGCTGTGACGTATGGTTCTGCTGTTCTGCAATCGGTCCTATCTCGGTGGGACACAAAAGGCGTTTTCTCCGACATGCTGTGACTAACAATACAACCATAAAATGCACCGAACACGCATCATAATCATAAAATCAAACAATTTTATTTGTACGCTGTAATCCAGATCTTCAGAATTCATACGATTGCAAGGAACAGACCCAAATTCAAGCCTTTATATGACAATCGTGACATATCCATCCCGAGCAGCGACTCCCACAGCAACAGCAATAAACCCCCGCGCTGCAGTGCATTTAACAATTCAAATACAAACGCACCAGGAAACTACAGGCTTTACGGCAGGAAAATCAAACGTTCATTGGCTCTTGCCAGCATTCGCCACAGATTACGACATGCCGTGTTTCTGGTGAGATTTGTTTGAACGATGCGCAGGCGCCATCACGGAGAGGATCAGGATAATATTTTCAGCCATCAGCAACCTAAATCCTACGGTGCCCGCCAGGGGACACCTTCGGTTCACTTATGTTTGTCGTGGCCACGAGATATTAATTCGTGGGAACGTAATATTATGTCGTGGCCACGAGATATTAATTCGTGGGAACGTCATATTAACTCGTGGGAACGTCATATTATGTCGTGGCCACAAGATCATTTTGTCGAGGTAACGACATCCTTATGTCGTGGCCACAAGATGCGATGATGAGGGAACGAGATCCATTTCTCGTGGCCACGACTTCTTATGTTGAGGAAACAACATGCATTTCTCGAGGCCACGAGTTTAACACATAAACAAACCTGCGTGACCATAGTAACCCAGGATTATCAGAGTTTATTCATATTTTATTTTTAATTAAGAAATTATTATATTAATTGTTACAGAAATTAATACAATATTAAATTATTATATTAACAATGAGCGAAGCTGTATATGCCAGTGCTGTCTGTGTGCGATGTAGACTATATAGACCTATTTTAAAAAGTTTATCATGAATAAATATTACATAAAGTACATCAAATAAAATAGTCCTACAGGAAACATTTTATCCCACAGTCTTGTCCATTAACTGATCCTCCTCTTTCCGTAATATTTTTATTATTCGTTTATATTCGTTATTTTCCTCTTCATTTCGATCTCCTTAACGTTATGAATGTAGGTTCTATGACTGGGATTTTTACAGTTCAAAGGCTGAATTTAACATTATATACTGTATTTTATTTAGTCTAATTAATAGACAAATGTAGTGTTTCAGTGAAGAGTGAATTATTCACGTAGTTTCATTTGGAAATCATATATCGTCACACCATAAAATAGGCCTACATGACATTCCTTCTATTAACTGATCGTCTTTTTTCCGTATTTGTATTATTATTATCGTCATCATTATTATAATTATTATTAATTATTATAATTAGCCTATTATTGTAGGCCTATATATTTTTTTATTTTCGTTTATATTCGTTTTCCCCCTTCATTTTCATCTCTTTACTTAACGTATATGGAAATGAAACTGTAAATGCTTGACATGCTATGACTGATTTTGACTGGAATGTAGTCGGCCCCTCTGGGGCCGACGGTCACGCCGGCGTGACCAACCTACTTTTTTTAAGATCAGCGCAAAAGACACTAAAAATGCTCTGTCAGTTTTAGTCATACAAATTAGAGATATACATCATTGGAAACTGTAAAGTGTGTACTTTTATTTGTGCACACTCACAGGAACAGCAGAAAGTTGTGCTTTTTTATTTAGAATAAAGAAAACAAACAGGGTGATTTCTGTTTTCTCTGTCTCCGCGAACTGCTTTTAGAAATGCGTTACTTAAATCATTCAAACTCGGTGAATACTCAGCACACAAACAGAAAAGTGGTATCTACTGAAAGCTTGAGATTTATGCTTTTAAACGAAGTTGATCAAAAACCAATAATCTGTGATAAATTAATCTATATGAAACCAAGGAGATGTCTAGTCTATCCAGTTCCAACTAATTATCTCTAATGTGACCGCGCCCACTATCGCGAAATCTTTTGCCATGCAAATTAGCCATGTGCTGCAGGCGCGGCAAGGACCGGAGTATCTGTATGCGAGGAAACTCCCACATCACCGCAACAAAGCAACATGACTTCAAGTTCATCTTGGTTACAGTTTGTTCCTGAATTAAGATATGCTGTGAGGAATTAGACTTATATTTACCACGATCATAAGAAGGACGTGATGCGACGCAAACCCAACAGGAGGAGACATTTACATGAGTAAGTCTTACTTTCATTTTCCTACTAGCTTTCGCTGTTGTTTCCTTTGGCAAAACATGTACACATTTTACTAGTTAGACTTATTCCAAACTAAAATTCCTGACTTTATCAAATGAAACATTATGAAGTACGTTTGATTGCATTGCATCTCTCACGATGCCAGGATATTTATAATGTTCTAGAAAAACGATGTGATTATGACTGTGAGATGCATTTATGACGATATGTTTATGACTGTAGAATCATACTTTATTTATTTATTTTATTGTATAACAGTAGGGTGTAAAAGTAATATGAGTGCTTACACTGAATGTATGTTTACATCATGTTTATTAGTAATATAGTGCTAAACGATATTACATGTCCTTTTTTACATTAGTACAAATGCTAGAGTCTATGACTGTATACTGACAGATGATCCTGATATGATTTTTGTTTTGTTTTTGTAGTGATCTCAAACCTGCTCAAAAGATGAATCCTGCCCTCTTTCCCTTGAGTGCCTTCAAACTGTATTCCTCTGAGAGCACTAGAAACTTGAGATGTTCAACTACACTGATATTCTAGTGTAAAACAAGTTTTTGACTTTTTTTGTATTTTTTTTAAGTGCACACAAAATAGCAGGTAAGATTTACCTGTTTCATTTGTTGAACAGAATTCAGAAGAAGTTTTCAGAAATGCCACAAAGTCTGTGCACATCTGTGTGGTCAGATCAGGAAGCTCAATAATGTGTCTTTGACCTTCATTATGTATGTTTTGTTTATACAGTGTAGTAAATAAAATAAAAATAATCTAAAACTCCATTCTCTGAATCTTCTCACATTGTTTCTTGTTCTGCTAGTGAAGTCAGGCATTGATGGGGCCATTAGGGAGGGCTCTTTTGTCTCTCAGGTGTGAATTGCTAAATATTCATGGGCCATTGCCACACCTATGAATAATCCCTTTCGATCACAAAACATGTTTTATAAAATTTAAATCAATATATTGTTTTCTTTTCTCTGAACGAGTGAACGAGATGATTTTCACATCATTTGGTTGAAAAAATTCTAACCTACGACATCCAATTATCTAAAGTCTTGTAAAGAAATGTCCTATAAGTCGTTCATGGCCTTATTTCAGTGACTTCAAAACTTTAGATTTTCAATAACCACGCATAAACATAGTTTTCTCAAAAACACAAACATGCACATTAATGTTGCTTGCATATTATTGTAGCCCAATATGTGCTGATTACAAT
>NC_133367.1:33324345-33513593 GCF_049309525.1 Garra rufa | reverse complement strand
AAGGAAATAAGATCAGCAGAGTGTCTGCAACAGCTTCTCCAACAGACAGCATAAACGACAACTAATATCTGAGAACAGCAGCATGTAATGTAAGTAAAGCTAAAATTTAATTGCATTTAAAATGATACCTTAAGTAAATGTTTCTATTTTCATTATTTTAATGGGGTAGCATGAACTCGGATAACAGACTAATGAATCTTCTGAACTGTAATCACCCTTCAAGCGTGTCACAGTGAAACTTGTTTTTTTTTATTTTTGGTTTTTCTCAGGTCGAGCAGCTCTGTGTCTTTCATTGTATGTGTGAAGATCATGAACTCCAGTATCTCTCCGCTGATTCTGCTGCTGCTCATTCCAGGTTTGAACATTATTGTTTGTTTTTCTCCTCTGTAATGTTTTCATGTAAATGTATCTCTAATTATCTTTGGCATGTTCCAAAAGTATTTATCTGGTTTTGTTTTATCTTATCATTATTGCTTTATATTTACAAGCCGTTATAATCATTTAAGATCAGTATATCTTATTGTCCAGTAGGGTTGAATGTCAGTAGGGCAGATGATTTTCTGTTCATACTTTTAAAAATGAACTGGCCATATAGATGAATTTAAAACAGACTTTTTGACAATATTTAAAATTAAACTAAATTAAGAATCATGGTTGAGCATTATTTTAGCGATATTTGCTATAAACACTGGATTATTGCAGTAGAGAATCTCTTCTGACTGAATGTAAACAATCTCTATAGCAAAATGTATTTTTTTTGTTTTTGTTTTTTTTTGTTCAGGCCCTGCAAAATTAGACCGGCTGTCTGTGACCTGTAGTCAACAGAGTATTTGTGCTGTGAAAGGGACAGAGGAGACACTGAGCTGCTCTTACTCCTACATCAACTTCAAAATTGCATTCTGGTTCAGCGAGAAACAAAGTGCAAACTGGAGGGAAAAAAATGAACCTGAAGATTTGACTTTAGACTCCGACTACTCAGGACGAGTGAAAACGAGTATTAAGGAATATAAAGCAGAACTCACAATATCAGACGTGAGAGAGAGAGACTCTGGAGAATATCAGCTCATGTTCATCATGAAGGATGGAGTTAAACATCTCAGCTCAGCAGCCGTCAGTCTAACAGTCACAGGTGAGAGTCGAGATTCTGGTCAGTTCAGCTGTTTTCATTTGACATGTGATTAAGTTTTTCTTAATTTTTACATTAATCAGATCTGCAAGTGAGGATGAATCCTGTGTCTACAGATCCAACAGATGAGAGAATAGAACTGACCTGTGATTCTTCCTGCACTTTGACCTCTAGACTTTATTATCACTGGATGAAGGATGGAAAGTATTTCACAGATACAGTGTCCCCCAACATGCTTGTGTCATTCAGCAGAGATGCTGGCAGCTTTTCCTGTTATCGTAAAGACCGTAAACATCACTCCTCCTCTGTGTGTGAGTGTCCAACAATACACTATTTGATCCATACATGTGTATATTTAAACAAATGTGTGAGTTTTACATGCTAATCTGTGTCTCTTTCAGGTCTTTCTCAGAGGGGCTGCTGGGATGTGTCTTACAGCTCTAGAAGAGTCTGTGCTTTGGTGGGCTCAACAGTAGACATTTCCTCTACATACTCACATCCCTCTGGTCATACTGTAAATAAAACATTCTGGCATTATGCTCCATCTGGGGACTTCAAGGATCTGCGTGAGAAGCATCAGTTTGCTGGTCGTGTGGAGTATGTGGGGAACAAACTGAGAATCAAAGATCTCAAGATCAGCGACTCTGGAGAATATCAATTTCGGTTCATAACTGACAAAACAAATGGCAAATACTCTGGATCACCTGGAGTCATTCTTACTGTTACAGGTAACTGATCATCATGAATGAGTTTTGTTTTCAATATTAGCAAAAACTAATGTTAGGCTCAGCATGAAGTACTTTAATTCTGTTTTCCAGATACGCAGGTGAAAAGCAGCCCAGGCCTTGTATCAGGTGGAGAAAAAGTGATATTAAGCTGTTCAACTAAATGCACTCTGAATGACAAACATACTTACATCTGGTACAAAAATGGACAACATGTAACGGATGGATTCACTAAAGTCAACAAGCTGTACTTGGACTCAGTCAGCAATGAAGAGCTTCAACAGTATTCCTGTGCTGTAGGAGGTAACATCTCTCATAATGAATACTGTTTATTTTAAAATGATTGTTGCAGTTTGAGTGCAACTCAGTAATAATTTGTGTGTTTTACAGACCAAGTGGAGAGCAGAGCTCTACGAATCACTCCTGTCATACTGTGTGTTGTTTTGACTCTCACTCTTATAGGAATCCTGTTGTTTAGGTCAGCAAATTTCATCTTAAGTTTGAAAATTTTAAAAACATAAATCAGTAAAATACTAAGATAATTTGAAGAGAAATATTTAAGATTCTAAACTATTTATGTCACAAATAAAATAAATAGTGAAATATAATGATAAATATAATCTATATAAAGTGATCTTATTATACTATATATTTAGTAGTTGTGTTTCTTTAAGGAGGAGAAGGTTTACTTTGTCTAAAACCCAAAAAACTGAAAAGATGGAGGAGGAGGTTCAGGTAAGGATGTCTGATACTAAATTAAATTTTACATACATTTTACATACATACATTTATTTAAAAATTAAGGGTGTGCCCGAATCTGAATTCTAAATTTTGTAGTGTTCAGTCACCCAATAATAGCAATAAGCTTTGTGCTTTTTGTACTTTTAATATAAAACAAAGTCTCAGCTTTCAAAATCTGTTAGTTAGTAGCGCAATACAAACAATGTGTCTTGCAATAATGTGTTTTTCACACTCTTTAATGTGGCGGGACAGATCACTGCATTCATGTGAATCAATCAAGTTTTTAATCACAATGAGACATTCGTTTTATAAAATTATACTGTTTTCTTGTGAAAATTTCACCACCTACACTTCAAAAACGTCTGTGGCATCCAATCTTTAATTCCTCACATGTATTTAATTAAAAACAACAATAAAACATTCTAAAAGTTGAAGTGGACTCCAACTTACCATAAGTTATATTGTTGTCTTTTCTGAGCTATATAAGTGACTATTCACAAGCTGTTTTATAAATGATTGGAATACTATTTAACGTCTTCTATTCATTATTTGTAGGGTGCCAGCGACCCAGTAATCGCAATAATTTTGTGTTTTTTTTTTTTGCTTTTAAACAGCTCAGCTTTCAAACTGTCAGTTTTATCACAAAATTTATCACGAAATAAATTAGACTTTATTCTCAAAACATTTCGACTTCATTCTCGTAATTTAGACTTTATTCTGAAAATATTTCAACTTTATTCTTGTAATATTTTATCATTGGGTAATTATACTGTGCGTAAATTGTGGGCATCAGCGAACCGCTATTAAAATGTATGTGTGCTTGCATTTTACTTTCACTTTCGAGAGTTGCAATCACACATACTCACATGTTCACAGATCCATACTCAGCATCTGCAAATCATTCGCCATCGTCCTATCAGTCATCTCTTTTTACACTGTTTTTGTGATAAGTGAAATTTTATGTAGGCTACTGTAATTTAAGGCTACCAGTAACAAGCAGCTAACCGTGTCCCTTTAGTGGCTCCATAGAATGCATTATTTGTTTTCCGTGCCTTCCGAATACGGATTTACTATTCAAGCACATCCCTATCAAAAATGCTAACTTTTCTCTTACTGTTTTTCCCCCATCAGAAGGACTTGGTGCACAATAACACTGCAACCGCTGACCTCACGCAGAAAGCAGATGACGACAATCCAGACATTCATTATTCCAGTATTAGATTTAAAACAAAACATGCATCTTCAATCCCCATTGATGAATATCCAACAGAGACCGCAGAAACAGAGGCTGTCCACTATGCCACTGTAAGGTTCAAATAACGCGTATTCGGTATATCAAAAATGTATAATTGACCATTGCCCTTGGCAACTAATTTCCTACACTGTGGCTTTCTCATGTATCACTCTGTCTAATCGCACAATAAAATAATTACATTGCAAATCAATATTTGATGTGCATTCCTTTATTCTTTTGGCAAGTAGCCATGCAATAGGCAGGATAATGGGCAGTCAACTATTTTTTGCAATCGTTACCATTTATATGTCAGTATCAAGCACTAAAGTCCAGATTACCCTGGATTGTCATGTTAGACCAATGAGCTGGCAGGAGCAGGAACACAACCGGTTGGTTAATCATACATTTAGAGATCAGTATTTGGCCAGCAAAAGCTTGACAAAAACGGACATGGTGTTTTTGCACAACTGCTGACCATGAGAACTGTTGTCATGGCCTTGACTATAGCCCTTGTGGGTAAGTATTTTGCAGTGCTGTTTTAAATGTCACTATTTGCATGGATTATAATTTGACAAAAAAAGTTTTTAAATTAATATTAAGCTTTCTCTACAATTTCAGCAAGTCAGCATGTGAATCTTGGTAAGCAAAGTAGTTCCTATTTTACTAGTTTGTTTAACAAGGACAAAAATTTTTTTACTGCTGTATGTTACTTATCCAAAATACTATTTTGCACTTTTAGTCCCTGAGTTGGCAGGCACTCAGACTTATGTGTACAAGTATGAGGCTTTGCTCTTCAGTGGTCTTCACCAGGAAGGTTTGGCCAGAGCTGGCATTAAGATCAACAGCAAGGTTTCCATCAGTCCTGCAACCGAGAATGCATTCATCCTTAAGGTACCAGAAGAGTTTAATGCCAACATGGAGCTTTAAAAAGAAGCACACAATTATTTAAGGTTTGCCTATTTGTTTCAGCTCTCGAATCCTCAGCTGTTCGAGTACAGTGGTATTTGGCCCACAGATGCGTTTGTTGCTACTAAGCTCACCTCAGAACTGGCTGCTCAGCTTCAGATTCCTATTAAGTTTGAGTACACCAATGGTGTGGTTGGAAAGGTTTTCGCACCTTCTGTGGTTCCAACTACCGTTATCAACCTGCACAGGGGTATTCTGAACATCTTTCAGCTCAACCTCAAGAAGACCCAGAACATCTATGAGGTTCAAGAGGTAAGATAAAACTGTAATTATTAGTAATATAGATTTAGATTTCAAACCCAAATCTTCATTCTGATGTAGGATGGAGTTCAAGGCATTTGCGAGACCCAGTATCTAATCAGTGAGGATGAAAGAAACAACTCCACCACCATCACCAAGTCTAGAGATCTTACACTTTGCCATGAGAGGATAATGAAGGATGTTGGCTTGACTTACATTGAAAAGTGCACTGAATGTCAAAAGGTCAGGTCAAAGTTTTCATGTCATATCAATGCTTCAGCTTCCAGGATTTCAACTGGAGGTTCATAAAGTTACTGCTAAAGGTCTGTTACTCAGCTCAAATATACTATGTAATTTAACAGAGGGTAAAAAGTCTCTCTGGAGCTGCAACCTACAGCTATATCATGAAGCCAACTCCAACTGGTGTTATGATTACTGAAGCAACAGTCCAAGAGATACATCAGTTAACACCTCTACACGAGATCCGTGACGCTACCCAGATGGAAACTAGGCAAGATGTTTGCTCATGAACATGAACTTATGGAATTAAAATTAATTTATGTGGTAACCCAGTTATATTTTCAATATTTTCAGACAAACGTTGACATTTCTGGAGATTATGGCATCTCCTATAATTCCAATCAGTGCTGAATATTTACCCCGTGGAGGTTTACAGTATCAATTTAGCACTGAGACTCTTTGGAGTCCAATTCAGCTCATGAGAATCAGTAATCCTCAAGCTCAGGTAAGAACATATTGACTGCATCTTCAGTTGTTTTATAACAAACTATCATATTTTAATATTTTAACTCTCTTTTTTTGTTGTTTTACTGGTATTCATCAAGATAGTAGATGCTCTGAATCATCTAGCGACCAAAAAACTGGAAGAAGTCCATGAAGATATTCCTCTGAAATTTATACAGCTCGTCCAGCTCATGCGTTTCGCAGATGTGGATGCTATTGAGGGAATCTGGTCCCAATTTAAAACCAGACCTAATTTCAGGTACACAATATTTACTTTAATTGATTAGTTCACTTCCAGAGTAAAAAAATCCTGATAATTTACTCACCCCCTTGTCATCCAAGATCTTCACGTCTTTCTTTCTTCAAGACGAAAAGAAATTAAGATTTTTGAGGAAAACATTACAGGATTTTTCTCCATAAAACAGACTTCAATGGGAGTCGATGAGTTGAAGGTCCAAATTGCAGTTTCAATGCACATCAACGGGCTCTTCACGGTCCCAGCCGATGAAAAAGGGTCTTACCTAGCAAAACGGTAGAGCCTTTTGAAGCTGCTCTGAAACTACCATTTGGACCTTCAACCCATTGATCCCTGTTTAAGTCATCTATATGGAAAAAAATCCTGGAATGTTTTCCTCAAAAACCTTAATTTCATTTAGTCTGAAGAAAGACATGAACATCTGGGATGACATGGGGTTGAATAAATTATCAGAATTTGTTTTAATCTGGAGGTGAACGAATCCTTTAACAGTCTGAAACAGCTGTTTTTGCAAGTAGTCAATCATTTTTTACTCCTCTAAGGAAATGGATCTTAGATGCTGTTCCTGCAACTGGCACCTTAGCTGCATTAAAATTCATCAAGAAGACATTCTTGGCAGGCGAACTTTCCATCCTAGAGTTTACTCAGGTCCTTCTGGTCACTGTGCACATGGTCACTGCTAATTTGGACAGCATTAAGATGTACTCTGTGCGTACACCCACATTTGATGAATGACTCAAAGCTTAAACCACTTATTTAGCATGTTAAATAATGTCTGAACTTGTTCTATAAATGTTGTAATCCCCGAAGGGTCTAGCTTTGAGTCACAAAGTTCAAGAAACACCTGTTCTACGTAAGGTTGCCTTGCTTGGCTATGGGACAATAATTGCCAGGTACTGCAGTGAATCTCTTGAATGCCCAGTGGAGATTTTGAAGGTAAAGAAAATCATTCATTAATTGTTTTGCTTAACTATGTGTGAATTGTGGACAACTTCCTCTTTTGTTTTTCAAGCCCTTCCATGAGATGGTTATTGAGGCAACTGCTAAGGCCGACTTTGCAGAGATGACCCTGATTCTGAAAGTACTGGGCAACGCAGGGCACCCCGCTAGTATTAAATACATCACAAAGTTTCTACCAATATTTGGAAACCAAATACCTCTATTTCCCATGAGAGTTCAAGTGGGTGCAATTTTGGCTCTAAAGGCTGTTGCCAAAAAGGAACCCAAACTGGTTAGTCAGATATTTTTGAGTCATGCTTCGCTTTGTCATACTGATTGTACGTTACTTCAACTTTTGTTTACCCAGGGCCCACCTCCCAGAATGTTTTAAATATCTACCTGTTTAACAAACCAACATCTAAAGCATTTGGGTATATAGGTCCAAAGGACTGGAGATAAGAAACACTGGTTATACTATATGCATTTCATTTTGCATTTCAGGTCCAGAATGTAGTTTTGCAAATTTTTATAAACAAAGATCTCCACCCGGAGTTGCGCATGGTGTCATGGATTGTGCTTTTTGAGACAAAGCCAAGCATGGGCTTGGTTATTACTCTTGCACGTGATCTACAGAAGGAACCAAATCTACAGGTGGCCAGTCTTGTGTACTCGCACATGAAAGCCTTGACAAGGAGCACACACCCTGAGTTTGCTCTAATGTGAGTTTACACTAGCAAATGCAAAAATGTTTTCAGACATATGGATGTTTAAAACTTGAATATCGACAGTCCACCTTGGTCTTTTTTTCAGTGCCGCAGCATGCAGGGTTGCCATCAGGATATTAAGCCCCAAGTTGGACAAACCGAGCTTTCGTTTCAGCAAAGCATTTCTCTTGAATGGTTATGAAAGTAAGAAAGTTCTGATGATCTCCAATGGTGTTGTGTGTCAGGTGAAAACTTACCAATTTGTTCTGTTGTTTAGTACCTCTCATGGTTGGTGCTACCAGTAGTGTTTTCATCATCAATGATGCTGCCACCATCCTGCCCAGAGCTGTTTTAGCTAAAGCACGTGCTCACCTGGCTGGAGCTGCTGCTGACATTCTAGAGGTAAATGAATAAGATACAGGAAAAGATGCTTTCTTAAACTCCTACCCAACCTTACTAAAGTACTTTCTGTCAGGTTGGCATCAGAACTGATGGAATTCAAGAGGCTCTTCTGAAATCTCCATTCCTGAATGAGGATAGGTTGCCCAGGATGAAACAAGTTCTTAAGGCTGTAAGTGTGGCATATCACCCTCATGTCGTTCTTAACCCATAAGACCTTCGTTCATCATCGGAACACAAATTTATATATTTTTAAAGGTGCACTGTGTAATATTTAAGATGATCTCTAGACAGAGGTGCAATATAATATACATAACTATGTTTTCAGGGGTGTATAAAGACCTTACTTAATGAACCATTAGGTTTTTATTAACTTAGAATTATCAGTTTATATCTACACCTCGGTTCCCCTCACATGGAAGTCGCTGTTATGTTTCTACAGTAGCACAGATCGCGTTTCATCACTGTTGTTCTTGCGAAAAAACACTGATACAATGATGAACAAGTAACAGTAATATTCACAATAACATAATTTTATTGAATGATTAAGTAAATATAATTCCTTAAATTACGTTTTAAAAGAAATCGCACTATTCGTTGCTGTCAAAAACAGCGAGATTTTAATCCTGTATCGGCTTCCGTAGTTCTGTAAAAGGAGGGGTGAGCGGTGGACTGTTGCAATTCACAACCTCGCCGCTAGATGCCGCAAAAATCTACACACTGCACCTTTAATGAAATCCAAGTGCTTTCTGAGCTTAAGTATTTACGTATTTAACAATGTCTACTACTTTTCTGGGCCTTGAACATGGTAGTTCCATTGCTGTCTACTTAAGGTTAGAAAGCTCCCGGATTTCATCAAAAATATCTTAATTTGTGCTCCGAAGATGAACAAAGGTCTTACGGGTTTGGAACGACTTTGAGGCTGAGTAATTAATGAGACAGTTTTCATTTTTGATTGAAATATCCCTTTAACAGTTCCATATTTCTGTTGTCTATTTGGCTTTCTGCAGCTAAAAACATTCAAGGCCCTGCCAAAGAAGCAGCCCCTGGGCTCAATCTATGTGAAAGTTCTTGGACAAGAGATTGCTTTTGCAAACGTTGACAAAGAAATACTTGAACAGGCAACACAGGTATATTGTGGTAATACCGTATAATCCAAAAAAACGAACTAATTTGTATTGTCCTCCAAAATGTTCAAGAAGATCGTTCAGAATTGAGCTAAGCATTACATTTTATCTACAGCTTACTACTGGAGGCTATATATCTGAGATGGCAGGGGAGGCTCTCAAAGCGATGCAGAATGGCATTGCCTTCCAGTATGCCAAGCCCCTACTGCTGGCTGAAGTACGTCGCATCTTCCCATCAGTAGCTGGTGTACCCATGGAGTTTAGTTTGTATGCTACTGCATTGACTGCTGTTAAATTGAAAGGTAAGAGTCTCAAAAGTGCAGTAGTCTATTTATAGACTGGTTGGAAATACATTTATATTTACAAATGCACAGTATTTAACAGAGAATTTACTTTAATATTGAAACTTTTTTCTTATTTGCCATCATGTTCAGTCCAGGCTATTATTACACCACCTCTAACTGAAACCATGAGTCTTGCTCATCTGTTGAAGACAGATATGAAGCTAACCACTGAAGTTTCACCAAGCATTGCACTACAAACTTTTGCTGTGATGGGACTGAATACTGGTTTTGTTCAAGCTGCATCCATGGCCAAAGGAAAGATCCACACATTTTTGCCTCTAAAATTGGAGGCAAAGTTTGACCTCACAAATGCTAATTTCAAGATAGCGGCTTTTCCTGTTGTACTTCCAGTGCGTGCTTTGACAGCACGGTACAGAATATTTTGAGTAGACTCATTGTCAATTTTGGTCAATCTCATTACTAAAGTGGCATTTTGTGATTCTCATTTCACACTAGATTTGAAACTGTGGTAGCAGCTGGAAATATCAAGGAGGTCAATGCAGTCAATGCACCCGTTGTACCAAAGATGGCAGTAGTGAAACATTCCCAAGAAACACTTACCTCAATGATGTCACCTGGAGATTTGGTAAGATAAGAAATTTCTTCGGCTATTACTGTTAAAAATTAATTCTTTATGAATCTAATTAGTTTTATTCATCCCAACATAGTCATCTGAAACCATTAAAACTGTTATTCCACCTCCCGATGAGCCTGATCTGAGGACTAGTGTTCCAGTTCACAAAACACTCTGTTCTGTTTTACCTCACATTGGAGTTAATGTATGCATGGAGGTTATGTCCTGTGATGCCAGCTTCATCAAAAACACCACTCTTTATAACATGATCGGACAGCATGGAGTACATATGAGCATACTTAGAGGCAAGTGTCTGAAGTCAAATCAGAATTTCACTAGAACTATGTTTGTTATTGACAATGTGTTATCTTATAATTTATTTATTGGCAGCTGATGGTCCTGCTGTTGAGGGACTAGAGCTAGAGGTCCAACTAGGCCCAAGAGCTGCTAAAAAGCTACTTAAAGAAATCAGCTTTGCTGACACAAAGACTCCAAACGTCAATACTGTCCTGCAAAAACTGAGGATAATCCTGGAGGCTGAACAGAGGAACAAGAACTCCAGTTTTTTTAGTCATAATAAATTATTTTACCATCAAAGTACCAGTAGTCACAGCGTTAGTTCCAGCAGTTCTGTTCGATCTTCCAACTCGCATCTGTCCAAAGTAAGTGTTTTCATTACCACAAAGGTAAGTCCAGGATTTTCTATTTATTATGCAACCCACACACTACAATTTTTTTCTTCTGGATCACTATATGGATCACTAGGACCTCTCCAGTGCACAAAGCAGTGAAAGTTTCAAGCCTGTTCAGGTATGATGCAGTTTCCATCAGCATATCTTTTTATTCTTTCATTCTATTTTTAAAACAGGTTTTAATCAATACAGTGGTAAATGTCTTTACATGGCTGCAGTCTAGATTCCTTGGGGACTCGGTTCCTCCAGTGGTTGCTATCATTGCACGTGTTGTCAGAGTTGACCGCAAGTTGTTGGGGTACCAGCTCACTGCTTACCTGGACAGACCCACCTCACGGGTGCAAATCATTGTGGTCTCTATCGCAGCAAAAGACAACTGGAAGATGTGCGCTGATGGTGTCTTGTTGAGCAAGTACAATGTTGATGTAAGGAGTTTTAGTTATCCATTTCTGTTATGCCAAAGGTGTCCTATCCTGCTCCTGGATGGCCAATACCCTGCAGAGTTTAGTTCCAACCTGCCCCAAAACACTTGCCTGAAAGTTTCAAGTATTCCTGAAGACCTTGACTAGCTGTTTCAAGTGTTTTCATTTGGGGTTTAGAGCTAATCTCTCCAGGATAGTGACTCCACAGAAGCAGGATTGGACACCCCTGTGTTAGGATAAAGCAAGGGTCTCCAGACTCAGTTCCTGGGGGCTGGTGTCCAGTAGAGTTTAGCTCCAACCTTCCCCAACACACTGGCCTGAAAGTTTCTAGCAATACTGAAGACCTTGACTAACTGGTTCAGATGTGTTTAATTGGGATTGAAGCTAAACTGCAGGATAGTGACTACAGGAGCAGGATTAGACAGGATTAGGATAATGCAGTGGTCTCCACACTCAGGTCTGCAGGGCTCCAAGAGTAATCAAACACACCTGAACCAGTTAATCAAGGTTTTACTAGGCATGCTAAAAACTTCCATGCAGGTGTGTCAAAGCAATTTGAAACTAAACTCTGCAGGACATGGCCCCACAGGACCAAGTTTCTGAGATTCTGATTCTGATAAAGCAGGGGTCTCCAAACTTGGTACTGAAGGGCCAGTGTACTGCTTTAGAGTTTAGCTTCAAACCTAATTAAACACACTTAAACCAACTAATCAAGGTTTTACTAGACATGCTAGAAACCTCCAGGCAGGTGTGTTGAGGTAAGTTAGAGCTGAACTCTGCAGGACACAAGTCCTCCAGGACCAAGTCTGGAGACCCCTGGGATAAAGCATTCAAAATGTGCTTCTATCTAGGCAAGGATTTCTTGGGGTGCAGAGTGCCAACAAAATGCAATTACCATCAACGCAGAGACTGGCCACCAAGGTCCAAGTCCAGTGGCCTATTTCAAAGTGAAGTGTGAGAAGGTGCCCACAATTATCACCACCTACGCCAAGAGGTTTGATTACTCTTCATTTGCAAATGTTCCACTTCAGAAACATCACCATATCAACACATTTTTCTTTTCCTTTCCTATTCAAGTTTGTCTGAATACATTCCTGCTGCAGCTCAAATGACTGGTTTGGCTATTAGCAATGAAAAAAACACTGAACGACAGATTGGACTGATCATACTTGTCCCAACCCAAAGAACCCTGGACATCATTATTAAGACCCCAACAGTAAGCAACAACCCAGTGAATGATTTACTATGCCTTTTTTGACAGCACTTTCTAAGATTTCTGAATTTGCAGATGACCTTGTCAGTGTCGAACTTGGTTCTTCCAATCGCCTTGCCATTTAAGGATATTCAGGCCTATCCAAAAAATGATGTCACAAGCATAATTCAAAACCTTCATATACAGGCTAGTTCAGGTTAGTAAAGTGTGATAAGACAGCCTTTCATGCACAATTGATTTTTGTTTTTCAGTAAATGTTTTGTTTGTCTTAATATTTAGCTAAATGCAGTAAGGTCAGAAACATCTTGACTACATTCAACCATAAGCAGTACAACTATGAAATTCCCCTTTCCTGCTACCAAGTCTTAGTTCAAGACTGCACTTCAGAGCACAAATTCATAGTTCTAATGAAAAAGGATGATGTTTTTGAGCATGAAGACCTTAACATTAAGGTGGCAGACATGTAAGTCCAACTCACAGATATCACAAGTTTCATTATACAAAAGCAACCTCATTGCAATGTTCAGTGTCTTCTTCCACCACAGCGATGTTGACATATACCACCAGAAGAGTGCAGTGAAGGTTAAAATAAATGGAATTGAAATACCAACAAACAACATTTCATACCAGCACCCAACAGGTTGAAGTTCTCTCCACATTAATTTGGTATAAAAGTCTGTTGCTTGCATCAGCAATTGCTTTGCCTTAGGAAGAAAGTCTTGGAGTGTTTTTCTGCACATTTATTAGGCTTTTTTGTGTAGGTACCATACGAATTGAGCAGAAAGGTCAAGGTATCGCTCTTTATGCCCCAGGTCATGGTCTTCAAGAGGTATATTACGCCAGTGACCAGTGGATGGTAAGTCATAACTCGACACACCAGTAAACTGGGTCATTCTATAATGCTGATATTTCGAAAAATATATATTTTTTTCTTGTTTTTTCAGGTTTATGTTGTAGACTGGATGAAGGGACAGACTTGTGGACTCTGTGGAAAGGCTGATGGAGAAATCAGACAAGAGTATCGCATGCCCAGTGGATTCCTGACCAAGAGTTTGGTTAGCTTTGCCCACTCATGGGTGCTTGCTGCTGAGAGCTGCCGTGATGCCAGCCGTAAGTGTTTTGCTGCTTATTCTTTGACACTAAGTCATTCCAGTAAAAGACTTTTATTATATACCCTCCCCAGAGTGTCACATGAGGCTTGAAACTGTGAAACTGGAGAACAAGAAGTCTGATTGGCAATTGTCCAAATGCTACTCTGTTGAGCCTGTGTTGCGCTGTCTGCCTGGCTGTCTGCCAATCAGGACTAGTCATATCACTATTGGATTCTACTGCCTGCCTTCTGGTAAGACATCCATCCACCAAAATTTCAGATAATATTTCACAGATTTGTTTTAGTAGCTACATTATAATTTGATGCTTCTGTTTTAGACTTCAGAATGAACCCTTCCGCAAATCTGAGCAGCAACTATGAGAATACTGAAGATTTGAGAGAAACTGCCGAAGCTCACATGGCCTGTCAGTGTACAGAGGAGTGTTTAACTGCTGTTGCAAAATTGCAACATTAAAAAAAGTCTATGCATCGTCATACACACAGCTGCATACGTTAACATGAGTTTAAACATTATGAAGTAACAATGAAAAATGATATATTTATGAATTAACATTTACTACAATTAATAAATTCTGTGAAGAATATTGATTGTCAATTTTGATACCTGAGCTCAATATGTTAACTAATGTTAACAAATTGAGCTTAGTTGTAAAGTGTTACCTTTGTAACTAAATAATGCTCTGCAATAAATAAATAAAGCACTATTAAAATACTACAAAATTGTGACATTATTTTCTCCAAAGTATCGCTATAAGGAAATCTATAAAACTGTTTAAATGTAACTGTCACGATCCAGGCGGGGTTGAGGAGTGTAGAATGATGAGGAGAACCGGAGTAAATGAAACGTAAACAGTTTATTAAATGAAACACTGAAACTAACATAAACAAACAAAAACCGGGAGCATAAGAAGCACATGAAACCAGGCAAACAGCAGTAACAGAAATCATTGACGGACAAATGGGGAGAGAACACACAGACTCTTAAATACACTGAAACAGGGGCGTGGTCACTAACAAGATAACAAGGGGGAAATACAAATATGGGCAAGACTGAACTAACTAAACATAACCAAAAGGGGGAGACAAGGACTAAACCATATAAGCTAGAAACATGGGGGGAAAAACACTTGGAAAACATGACAGAACAGGACAATACACAGACATGACTCTGACATTACCCCCCCCCTCCCCCGAAGGCGCGTCCCGCGCCTAATAACATCCAAAGGGGAGGGAGGGTGGGCGCCCTGGAGACCGCTAGGAGGACACAGGGGACATAGAGGTGGTCTCCAGGGCGGATCAGGGATCTCAGGTGGCCATGGCAGGTCTGGGGGTTCAGGAAACCATGGCCGGGTAAACAGTCCAGGTGGCCATGGTGGATCTGGCGGCTCAGGCAGCCATGGCTGGGACAATAGTTCAGGAGGCCATGAACTATTCCATAAGCTCTGGCGGCGCAGTCACTGGAGGGCGCTCTGGCGGCGCAGTCACTGGAGGGCGCTCTGGCGGCGCAGTCACTGGAAGGCTGGGCGGAACCAGCGAAGACTCTGGGAGACTGGGCGGAACCAGAGGAGACTCAGGAAGGCTGGGCGGAACCAGCGAAGACTCTGACTTGGCGGTAGCCCTCTTGGGTGCAGACTCAGGCTTGGTGGCCATCTTGGCCGGGATTTCAGGTTGGGTGGTCATTTTGGCCGAGGGTTCTGGAACGGCGTTCATCTTGGCCGTGAACTCAGTAACGGCGGCCATCTTGACCGGGAACTCAGCAACGGCGGCCATCTTGGCCGGGAACTCTGGAACAGCGGCCATCTTGACCGGGAACTCAGTCTTGGCTGCCATCTTGGCCGGGAACTCAGGCTTGGCGGCCATCTTGGCCAAGAATTCAGGAACGGTGGCCATCTTGGCCGGGAACTCAGCAACGGCGACCATCTTGCTTGCAGAATCCGACGTGGCAGCCATCTTGTTTGCAGAATCTGGCGCGGCAGCCATCTTGTGAACTGGCGTGGCGGCCATCTTGCTTGCCGACTCCTGCGTGGCAGCCATTTTGCGTGCAGACTCCTGCGTGGTAGCCATCTTGCGTGTAGATTCCGGTATAGCAGCCATCTTGTGAGCTGGCGTGGCAGCCGGCAGATTAGAGCGCTGGGCGGAGGCCGGTAGATGAGAGCGCGGGGAGGAGACCGGCCGCATCGGGCTGAGGACAGCAGCGGAGCTTTGGAGGACGACTGGGGATAGGAGACTGGGCTGGCGGTCCGATCCGTTGGAGCGGTATGTGGAGGTTCTCGGCTTATGGCAGGCTGGCGCGATGTGCTGTGTCTGTGAGGGGACCGGAAGATGAGACCGACCAGAATTTGGAAATTCTTCGACTTCAAAATCAGATCCATTCAAATAGAGAATCAGGTTTATTAGCTCGATCAAGGGGAAATTATAAGAGGGAAGATCGCAGCGAATGGTCTCATCATCCAGCCCCAAAACAAACACAGCACCAAGAGCAGCCTCGTGCCAGCCTACCTGATGGGAGAGCTCGATGAAATCCTCCACATATCGTTCCAACTCACGGCCACCTTGCCGCAGTCTCCTCAAAGCTGCCTCAGCCCGACTCATCTTCTGTTTTGGTCCGTCAATCTGTCACGATCCAGGCGGGGTTGAGGAGTGTAGAATGATGAGGAGAACCGGAGTAAATGAAACGTAAACAGTTTATTAAATGAAACACTGAAACTAACATAAACAAACAAAAACCGGGAGCATAAGAAGCACATGAAACCAGGCAAACAGCAGTAACAGAAATCATTGACGGACAAATGGGGAGAGAACACACAGACTCTTAAATACACTGAAACAGGGGCGTGGTCACTAACAAGATAACAAGGGGGAAATACAAATATGGGCAAGACTGAACTAACTAAACATAACCAAAAGGGGGAGACAAGGACTAAACCATATAAGCTAGAAACATGGGGGGAAAAACACTTGGAAAACATGACAGAACAGGACAATACACAGACATGACTCTGACAGTAACAGTCTTTTCTACTATTTGTAAGTCTATTACTGGTCCAGTACACCAAAAAAAAAAAAAACAGCATATGAAGGGATAGTTCAATGAAAAACGAAAATTCTGATAATGTTCCAAACTCGTAAGACCTTCGTTCATCTTTGGAACACAAATTAAGATATTTTTAATGGAATCCAAGAACTTTCTGACCTTAAAGAAAAGAAAATGTTTAATAAAGTTTTTTTTTTTTTTTTTTTGCGCAGAAAAAAGTATTCTTGTAGCTTCATAAAATTACAGTTGAACCACTGATGTCACATGGACTATTTTAACAATGTTCTTACTGCCTTTTTGGGCTTTGAACGTGGTTGTTGCATTGCTGTCTATGCAGGGTCAGAAAACTCTATGATTTCATCAAAAATATCTTAATTTGTGTTCCAAAGATGATCGAAGAGTTTGGAATGACATGAGGGTGAGTAATTAATAGCAGAATTTAAATTTGTATTTTTTTGGGTGACTATTTTAATTTTACATGCTATATGCATTCTGCAAACGTACTTATCATTTTGGTTGTTTTAGTTTGTGAAATGTGCGCTAACCACTGCATCAGGTCTCCCACATATTTTCTTTAATTACTTTTTCCCATTTAAAGTAGTCTTCACAACATCTATCCCATATTGGGGTGCAAAGAACATTATATACTTATTAGGAAGTAGGGATCAGAGGGCAGTCCCAACGGAGGGCAATCAAAGATCTTGCCACTGCAGCGGAACGGAGCAGTCACTGGCTGTGGCTGAAACGTAGGGACGCAACATGGGCTGCCAAATGATCACATGGTGCCACCACCGTGCGACACACACCCGGGTCTGATCAACCCGTGGTGGGCCAACCCCGGCAGAGGGTGTCTTGTGATAAGTGGCCGAAACACCCAATGAGGTCGGGGCACACAACTGAAGATGTGTCACACTGGTGGTACCACGCAATCTGTGCCGAATTTCACCCCATCCAGGATGACATCTCCATTCAATTGTTGTGCTGAAAGTTAGGGATCTTTAACAACTAGTCCTAGTAAGAATCTTGATATCTGGTGTTAAAACCAGTGACCGCTGCGAAAGGGCAGCTGACAACCTGGGAAAGACCTGGTGACGGCCTGAAGAGACTGCTGGCAGGAGGGAACAGACCCCAACGGGGCTGGCATGGGTTAGCTACCCGTGCTAGCAGGATCCTTGCACTACACAGTGACTTGGATCCACCCAACTATGGCTACGAAAATTTCAAAAGGAAAAACACCCCTTGAGTCTGCGAGAGCGGGGGCGGAAGATGACTCGTCGGTGGACCACACGGTAACAGACCCTGGAACGGAAACGACAATGAATCAAATGTTCAGCATGGGAGTTGATGGAGTAACAGCACAGGCAGGACACAAGCTTCAAAGCTGCAGCTGTGGCTGGAAAAAGATAACATCAGAGAAGGGTCTCAAGATCCACCAGGGCAGGAAAAAGTGCCTGAGAGAGCCTAGCAAGGGGCCTCGCATTGACCACTACTTCCTTAGAGGTATGGCAAATCAGTCGAGTGAAGCCCAGTGGCAGGATATTCACCACAGTCCACAGGGTATCAGAACCCCAGACGAAGCTCAACCAAGCACAGAGCCACCAACGGACATGAGTCCAGAGCCCATCCAGCCACAGACAGCAGTAGAGAGGAAGATGAATGGACGGAAGCCTCAAATCTTGTGGCCTAAATCCTGCCAGAAAAAGGAGTGGGAAACCACAGACACAGACCTTGTCCATCTTCTAGAAGGCCTGAAAGGGTGTGTGGAAAGAAAGCTGGACAAGATCGGAGAGATTATTTACAGCTATGGAGCAGAGAGATTCGGGGTGAAAAGAACAAACCTTTGGATGCAGAAGGACCCATCAGTCAACCTCAAGTCCAGGAGACAACAAGAGATTGAGCGACTGGTGAAAGAAAGAAGGAACCTGAGAAAACAATGGAGGAAGGCCACAGAAGTGGAAAGGAAAGGACTTGAGGCACTACAGGGTGACATCAAGCAGCGTATTGCAACACTGCGAAGAGCAGAATGCCTTAGAAAGCAACATAAGAAGAAGGAACGAACGAGGACTGCCTTCTACAGAGATCCCTACAAGTTTGTCAAAGACCTCTTTGTCAAGGAGAAAACTGGGACCCTCAAAGCACCCATAAGGGAACTAGAGGAGCACATGAGGAAGACCTACTCCGACAACCAGAGGCATGTGCCAGCCAGCATTCCGGATGATATGCCTCCAATTCAACCACCCGAGCACCAGCTGGAAACAAGACCCCTTACTTGGAGCGAAGTGGAGAGCACGGTAAAGCGGGCAAGAACAGCCTCAGCCCCTGGGCCCAATGGCGTTCCATATAGGCTCTATAAGAACACACCAGGCGTCTTGAAGTACCTCTGGAAGCTCATGAAAGTGGCATGGGAAAAAGGAATTATACCAAAGGCATGGCGACGGGCAGGAGGGATCCTGATTCCCAAAGAGAAGAATTCCTCAACCATCGATCAGTTCCGCCAGATCAGCCTCCTGAATGTGGAAGGAAAGATATTTTTCAGTGTTGTGGCCCATAGGCTTTCTGTGTTCTTGCAGAAGAACAACTTTGTTGACACCTCAGTGCAAAAGGCAGGGATAAGTGGATTCTCAGGATGCCTGGAACACACAAATGTCATCTGGCACCAGATACAGACAGCTAAGAAGGAGAAGAAAGACCTGCATGTGGTTTTCTTAGATCTTGCCAATGCCTTTGGGTCAGTGCCGCATGAAATTTTGTGGACGGCGTTCAATTTCTTTCAAGTCCCAGAGGGTATCACAAGGCTGGTCAAAGCCTATTTCCAGGACCTTCAATTCTGTGTGACAGCACAGGCCAGTACAACTGCCTGGCAGCACCTCGAGATAGGCATAATGGCAGGCTGCACTATCTCTCCACTGGCGTTTACCATGGCGATGGAGCTCATTATTCGAGCATCGCGATGGGTGGTTGGAGGGGAGCGGTTGAAGAGTGGGCTGCATCTTCCTCCAATCAGGGCATACATGGATGACATGACGACAATAACAACAACAAATGCATGCACCAAACGCCTGCTGGATAAACTCCAGGGAAACATCAAATGGGCACGAATGGAGATTAAACCCAGCAAATCCCGCAGTATCTCCATTGTTAAGGGCCAGCTTACCAACGAGAGATTCCAGGTCAACAACGAGCCAATACCAACAGTTCTGGAGAAGCCTATCAAAAGCCTCGGCCGCTGGTACAGCGCAGAACTCAAAGACTCGAAGCAGGTGGAGCAACTCAGGCAGGATACAATCAGCGGCCTCAAGAAGATCAACAACACTGCTCTCCCCGGGAAGCTGAAGCTGTGGTGTTTTCAGTTTGGGCTGCTGCCCCGTCTCATGTGGCCAATTTCTATCTATGAGGTCACGCTATCCCATGCCAATCGACTGGAGAGATTAGTGAATGCACAAGTGAGGAAGTGGCTTGGACTGCCGAGATGCCTTACCAGCATTGGCCTCTATGGCAACGGAGCCCTCTCCCTTCCAATCTCAAGCCTGGTGGAGGAGTACAAATGTGCGAAATCAAGGCTGGAAATGACTCTCAAAGAATCCCGGGATCCAGTCGTCAGAGGTGCTGCTCCAACCCTAGCAACAGGGAGGAAATGGAAGCCATCGGCAGCAGTTGCGGTGGCAAAGGCTGCCCTCAGACACCGGGATATAGTGGGGCATGTCCAACATGGCAGAGGGGGCCTTGGATTGGAAGCAGCAACACCCACATGGCAAAAGGCTACTCCAACCGAACGGCGGCACATGGTGGTGGAGGAGGTGCGCCACCAGGAGGAAGCAGCCAGGTGTGCTAAGGCTGTCTCCCAAGCCCAGCAAGGCCGCTGGATGAAGTGGGATGGCGTGGAGAGGAGAAAAATCACATGGATTGAGATGTGGGGCATGGAGGCTAATAGGCTAAGTTTCATCATTAGAGCCACATACGATGTCCTGCCCTCCCCAACCAACCTACATCTCTGGCATGGAGAGGACCCAGCCTGTCCCCTGTGTGCAGTCCCAGCAACCCTCAAACACATCCTGGTGGGTTGCAAGACCAGCCTAACTCAAGGTAGGTACACCTGGCGCCACAACCAAGTGCTGAAGTGCTTGGCTGCCGAACTTGAGAACAAGAGGGTAACCACCAACGCCATGCCTCCTAATGCCCAGACTACCATCCCACGGAGAACAACCTTCATGCGGGAAGGGGAGAAACAGCGGACCAAGCCATCACTTCCAGACTTTGGCCCACTGAACGCAGCCCGGGATTGGGAAATGCGGGTAGACCTCAGCCAGAGGCTCACCTTCCCACCCGAAATTGCAGCAACCAATCTGCGCCCAGACCTTGTCCTCTGGTCCAAGTCCTGCCGGCGGGTCTTCATTGTTGAAATGACTGTCCCATGGGAGGATGCCATCGATGAGGCATTCGAACGGAAGAGGCTGCGGTATGCCAACTTAGCAGCTGAAGCAGAGGGGCGGGGCTGGAACGTGAAGGTGTGGCCAGTGGAGGTGGGATGCAGAGGATTTGTAGCCAGTTCTACCACAAGGCTCTTGAAGGAAGTAGGGATCAGAGGGCAGTCCCAACGGAGGGCAATCAAAGATCTTGCCACTGCAGCGGAACGGAGCAGTCACTGGCTGTGGCTGAAACGTAGGGACGCAACATGGGCTGCCAAATGATCACATGGTGCCACCACCGTGCGACACACACCCGGGTCTGATCAACCCGTGGTGGGCCAACCCCGGCAGAGGGTGTCTTGTGATAAGTGGCCGAAACACCCAATGAGGTCGGGGCACACAACTGAAGATGTGTCACACTGGTGGTACCACGCAATCTGTGCCGAATTTCACCCCATCCAGGATGACATCTCCATTCAATTGTTGTGCTGAAAGTTAGGGATCTTTAACAACTAGTCCTAGTAAGAATCAATCTAATATTAATAATCATGTCCACTGCTTCATATACTTCTAATGTTTATTGGACAACAAGCACATTTGATTTGGATGTTTCTCAAAATTATAAACAATGACCATGATTTCTTCATTTGTTTGCTCTCTACCAAAATTGCTTGATGCACATGACATGACATTGCCCTTTCACCTTTTGTCTATTTATAACTACTACTTATATAAAACTAAATGTCATTTGAAGTTTATTGAACAGTGTTCAAACTTTGGTATGCTCAGTGAGTGTGAGCATACACAGTATATTTATAAATGATCATTTAAAATGACCTTAAAAATATAGCTAGGGGCTATCGTATTTTAGTCACTATAAGTGATTATTGATATTTCCATCTACACTTGATAAAACTGAATTATGTGTAATGGAAAGACTTTACAATAAGGTTCATTAGTTAACATTAGTTAACTGCATTAATTATCATGAACTTATAATGAACAATACTTCTACAGCATTTATTAATCTTAGTTAATGTTAATTTCAGCATTTCTTAATGCATTAATAAAATTATAAGTTGTTTGTTACTGCACTGTGAACTAACATGAACAAACAATGAATGACTGTTTTTATTAACTAACATTAACAATGATTATTAAATAGTGTAATAAATGTATTATTAATTGTTCATTCATTTTAGTTAATATATTAACTACATAAACAAATGACACCTTATTGTGAAGTGTTGTTATATTGTTATATACAGTATAAGTACTTAGAAATAATATGGACGTTTTTTTAAATATTTAATTAAATTAGAAAAATAACTCAGATTCACTGTGGACTTTGGCCTAAGAATGACATGATGAGAGGCCAGGGTAACCTAACCTCTAATTGATATCTATTTGTCAATCATCGAACTAGCCAACGTGTAGTGTCATTGTAAGATGCCATTGTAGAAACATTTGTTAATCATTATATTAGAATTAATATTTGGTCAGCAGAAACGAAAAATATAAAAGTCTGTTTTTTTCTTGAATTCTTCACAAACCATCAGCCATGAGAGCTGTTGTGCTTGCCTTGACTCTAGCCTTTGTGGGTAAGTCAGATTTTGGAAACTCAATGTATTAGATGCAAACATTTTATTGCAATGAGTTTTGTCTCATTGTCTTACTTGTTTCTTTTAGCGAGTCAACAGATTAACCTTGGTAAGTGTAATGATTTGGTTTTCTTTTAAGTGACAAATTAATTTTACCTCTACAACACAGGAAATGTCTTAAAACAGACTAAAATATACTCATAAACATTTTTCAGTTCCTGAGTTTGCACTCGATAAGACATATGTATACAAGTATGAGGCTCTGCTCTTGGGTGGGCTTCCTCAAGAAGGTCTGGCCAGAGCAGGTATAAAAGTCAGCAGCAAGGTTCTCCTCACTGCCGTGACCGAGAACACCTTTCTGATGAAGGTAATGGCTGTTAAAATATATTGAAATTCTGAGCTGTCCCTGCTAGTCACTACTGCTTCAAGCTAATGTCACAGTCCTTTAAACTGAGAATGTCCCCTTACAGCTTATGGATCCTCTACTCCACGAGTATGCTGGCATTTGGCCCAAGGATCCATTTGTTCCTGCCACTAAGCTCACTGCAGCACTGGCTGCTCAGCTTCAAATTCCCATCAAGTTTGAGTATGCTAATGGCGTAGTCGGAAAGGTTTTTGCCCCTGCAGGAGTCTCCCCTACTGTATTAAATTTGCACAGAGGTCTCCTCAACATCCTTCAGCTCAACCTCAAGAAGACTCAGAACTTCTATGAGCTGCAAGAGGTGGGTCAGTGATCCTAGTAATGTAGTACTTAGTCTATTTTCATTTCTGCAATCTTATTTTTTGACTTGTCCACCAAGGCTGGAGCTCAGGGAGTGTGCAAGACTCAGTATGTCATCAGTGAAGATCTAAAGGCCAACCAAATTGTTGTCACCAAGTCTAAGGATCTGAGCCACTGCCAGGAGAGAATCATAAAGGACGCTGGCTTAGTATACACTAAAAAATGTGTGGAATGCACAAAGGTAATACAAATGATAGCTTCTGTTTCTGAGAAAATAGACCAAAAATGTTGACTTATTTAGCATTTTTGAAAGTCTATCAATAAAACATTCTCTAGAGTCAAAAAATGGACACTTACCTATCTCTCAACAGAGGGTCAAGAGTCTGATTGAAACTGCAACTTACAACTACGTCATGAAACCAGCTGCTGCCGGTGTACTTATCGCTGAGGCAACAGTTGAGGAAGTGCATCAATTCTCACCCTTCAATGAGATCCATGGTGCTGCTCAGATGGAAGCAAAGTATGACTTATCCTCTCTGAGGGTTCTCTTAGAAATAAGAATTAGCAATATTTTTCAGAAAAGGTTAATACACAGAAATATTTGTATGTGTGTGTTACAGACAAACCTTGACTTTTGTTGAGATTGAGAAGACCCCCGTTGTTCCAATCAAAGCTGATTACTTGGCCCGCGGATCCCTGCAGTATGAGTTTGCAACTGAGATTCTTCAGACTCCCATTCAACTCATAAAGATCAGCGATGCACCAGCGCAGGTAAAGGTGTAGATTAATTTGACTGTGATGCACCATAAACTGTCAAGACTTGGTACCTGACCATTGCCTTTACTTTTTTAGATTGTGGAGGTCCTGAAGCACTTGGTTGTAAACAATGTGGCCATGGTCCATGATGACGCTCCACTTAAGTTTGTTCAGCTTGTGCAGCTCCTTCGTGCTGCCACCTTGGAGAATATAGAGGCTATATGGGCTCAGTTTAAGAAAGAGCCAGTTTACAGGTAAAATTTTAGGAAAAACCTTAGCAGCATATAATTTAAGAGATAAAAACTTGTTAAAACCATTAAAATATTTTACATAAACAATTAATCTTTTAGGCGATGGATTCTGGATGCTCTCCCTGCTGTTGGCACACCAGTCATTGTGAAAATCATGAAGGAGAAGTTCCTGGCTGGTGAACTTACCCTTCCCGAGTTCATTCAGACGCTTGTGGTTGCTCTTCAAATGGTCACTGTTGATTTGGAAACCATCCAGTTGACAGCTGTGGGTATATATTACTATACTCAAAAGTCCTGTTTTCTGTCCTAAACCAAAGTAATTATTCCCATATCTCACTGAACAGAGTTTGGCGTTGCATGAGAAAATTGCCACAATCCCAGCTCTGCGTGAAATTGTCATGCTCGGATATGGTTCCATGATTGCCAAGTACTGTGTTGAAGTTCCCACTTGCCCTGCCGAGCTCCTCAGGGTGAACACATCAAGTCCTCTCTAAATTTTTACTAATGGCTTACTCTTTAATTCTTGTTTAATTGTATGTGCCTCAAACTCCTCAGCCCATCCATGAGATTGCTGCAGAGGCCATTGCTAAGAACAACATTCCTGAAATCACTTTGGCTTTGAAAGTTCTGGGCAATGCTGGTCATCCTGCTAGTCTTAAACCCATTATGAAGCTCCTTCCTGTACTAAAAACTGCAGCTGCTGCTATGCCCCTTAGAGTCCAGGTTGATGCCATCTTGGCCCTAAGGAACATTGCCAAGAAAGAGCCCCAACTGGTAAGTGTCAGACACTGTAGAAATGAATTACTGTAAAAAAATGATTATGTAAATTTCTTCCAAAAAACTAACCTTGTTTCCTGCCTCAGGTTCAGCCAGTGGCACTGCAGCTTGTATTGGACAGGGTTCTCCATCCAGAAGTGCGCATGGTTGCTTGTATTGTATTGTTTGAAACCAAGCCCTCTGTGGCTCTCATGTCAAGTCTTGCTGGTGCCTTGAAGACTGAAACTAACATGCAAGTTGCAAGCTTTGCCTATTCCTACATCAAGTCCTTAACCAGAATCACTGCTCCTGATATGGCAGCTGTGTAAGTATGAATGCTTGTATGTTTTATCTCATCCCTTCTCGTGATCATAAGCTGATGTGAAGCTGTTTATCCATCTTAGTGCTGGTGCAGCTCATGTTGCTATCAAGCTTTTGAGTCCCAAGCTGGACAGGCTTAGTTTCCGTTTCAGCAGAGCCCTTAAGATTGACATCTATCACAGTAAGTCTTCAAAACCAAGACATTTGAAATATATCTCTTAACATAAGAGTATACTTTGGGTTTTTCATAAAATACCTACCCATTAATGGTATTCTTATCTCTGTTCCTGTGCAGCTCCTCTTATGATTGGAGCTGCTGGTAGTGCTTTCATGATCAATGATGCCGCCACCATCCTGCCCAGAGCTGTTGTGGCTAAAGCACGTGCTTACCTGGCTGGAGCTGCTGCTGATGTTCTTGAGGTGAACTGCCAAAAAGATTTTATTATTGAAATCTATTTTATAGTTTTACAATCTTTTGACAGTTTTCTCTCAATTATTCCTCTCAAACAGATTGGTGTGAGAACTGAGGGAATCCAGGAGGCTCTTCTGAAATCTCCTGCTGCAGATCAAAATGTTGACCGCATCACAAAGATTAAGCGCACTTTAAGAGCAGTAAGTTATTTGTATTTTATTGATTGATAATAAATAAGGCGTGACATAAAAATGCATGTTTTATGTTTACTCCTTCAGCTCATAAATTGGAAGGCTTTGCCAACAAGTCAGCCATTGGCTTCAGCCTACGTCAAACTGTTTGGACAAGAGGTGGCTTTTGCCAGAATTGACAGGACCATAATTGAACAAGCAATTTCGGTGCGGTGTTCAAGTTCATGTATCCCCTTTTATTAGCAAAAAATCTCACCCCTTACTTCAGATATTACAAAAATTATTTTTTAATTTATTTAGTGTATCTTTTCATGAACACTATCCCCAGATTGCCAAAGGACCCAAACCACGTGAACTGTTGAAAGTGGTTCTTAAAGCTTTGCAAGATGGAATTGCCTTGCAACGTGCCAAACCTCTGCTTATAGCTGAAGTGCGTCGTATCTTGCCAACAGCACTTGGTGTGCCCATGGAGCTCAGCATGTACTCCGCGGCTGTTGGTGCGGCATCCATCAATGGTGATATTTTCTTTTTTCTTTTAGAATCTTTCCTTGGAAATGAAGGGGTCACTACTTGGTTTTATATTGTTCTGTTCATCCTTTCAGTTCATGCCACCATTACACCTCCTCTCCCTGAGGAGATTGAGACCATGACTCTTGAGCAGCTTAAGAAGACTGATTTTCAACTCCAAGTCGAAGCTAGACCAAGGTACACTTTTACAAATGCATTAGGTACCGCATACAACAACGACTTTCAAAAACATAACCTCTCTTATTCTTATTTCAGTTTTGCTGTACAGAAATTTGCTGTGATGGGAGTGAACACTGCCTTGATCCAAGCTGCTGTTATGGCCAAAGGAGAAATCCGTATAATTGCTCCTGGAAAAGTGGCTGTAAAAGCAGACATTCTCAAGGGCAACTATAAGGTTGAGGTTCTGCCTGTTGAGCTTCCTGAACATGTTGCTGCTATGAGGTAACAAAATCTCAGTTATGCAAACATAGCAACAATGAATGTTGAATGAACGTCTTGAAAACAAGTTTCCTCAAATACGTTCTTATTTTGACAGCTTTGAGACTCTTGCTGTGACCAGAAACATTGAAGATCTCAGTGCTGAGAGAATTGTTCCATTGGTACCCGAGTTGTCCCTGCAAAACCCCCAGACACATATTGGTGGATTGGTAAGCCACCCATGTATATTGCATGTGAAACTATCCTAAGTTTCAAAGTCAAAGCGCCAGGACTTCTCTGGATGTTTCTTGTTCATTTTCTGTTTCAGTCCTCTGAGACATCAGCTGAGGCCCCTCTGAGAGCTCCTGCTCCAATCCGCAAGACTCTCTGTCTTGCTGTCCCATACATTGAAATCAAGGGATGCATTGAGGTGCACTCTCACAATGCTGCCTTTATCAGAAATTCTCCTCTGTTTAACATAATTGGACAGCACTCAGCCCGTGCTACACTGGCAAGAGGTAAACTTACAGAAAAGATTCATTCATGAAACTTAAAGTTCCCTTCCGGAGGGAACTCTACGCTGCGTCCTGGTTCAGGACACTATGGGAACTGCCTTCGGCATGACCGGTTCTGAAACAAGCTATAGAACAACGACAGTGAACTTGACACTGTCCGGCGCCAGCCTGTGACATCATCAACAGGCGCCTGCTAGTATAAAGCAGGTGCCTGAGAGCACAACACCATCTTTTTGTCTTCAGAGTCCTCTGTTCTAAACGAGTGAGTACAGCGATGCCTAGAGAAAGAAAACTGTTTAGGAAGTGTGCGGATCCGTGTCAGAGAAATCTGACACTTGATGACGCACACGACCTTTGTTTGGTGTGTTTAGGTGTAAGAGCACGCGCGCTCGGCTCTAGAAGAGCGGAGCGCGTTCATTGTGAGAGTTTCACTTTGAAGAAACTCCGTTCTCGTCTGGCCCTTTTCTCGAGGGAATCGGGCCATCCATCTGCCCCACGCTGCTCCGGTCCCGCCACAGCTGAGGCTGCTCGGCGGCTGAGATTGCGGGGCTCACAGGTGGAGCTGGCTGACGAGTTTGAGAGAGCGTTTAATCGCTCGCGCACGTCAGCCGGAGACGAGAATGCGCTGCTAGCAGATGATGTGTTGTCTCTCACATCCTCCGGTTCTGCAGCGAGTGCTCTTTTGGCTTCAAGCCAGGGTGAGCAGGAGGTTGAAATGGAACAAATATGAGCTCGTTTGAGCCCATGCAGCCTCTCTGCCCCGCATATGAAGAGTTGATGTCTGTTATGGACCGCGCGGCTGCCCGCTTGTATCTGCAGTGGAAGCCCGCGAGGGAAGAGGCCGCTCTCGGCAGACTAGACGAGCGGCTTCTTCCGGGCCATGACAAAGCCAACTCCTGTGAGCCTTCCATTCCTTCCTGATCTGCTTAAGAGATCGAGAGGGAATGGGACAGGCCATATTCAGCCCGCATTCACAGGCATCGGCATGTGAATCATGCTGATGTCGAGGGAATGCATGGGCGCGGATATGTGACGATGTCTCTCGCTGACGGTTGCGAATTATCTCTCAGAGCGAGGGACATCGACCCTGAAGGCTCCAAAGGCACATATGCGGCAGTGGCCGGTGCTCCTCTGCACACGATGGCAGTGTTGCAGAGGCGCACCAGGCTGATCTGCTGAAAGATCTGGACCGAGCCCCGGGGGTTTGCATCCCTTGCTGGTCCACGCCTCCACCTAAACACCGGGGGGAAACCAGGCCCGTCCTGGCCCAAGGGCCAGAGACGAGGCCAGGTCGCCAGTGTGGGGCTACCTGCCCCTTCCTTTTCCCCTTGACTCCGGGGCTGGGCCAACGATGAGACTGAGGCTCCATCTGTTGGCCCGGTATGTGAACAGTAAAGACACTTTAATAAAATATTCAAGCATGTATGTGTATGTTTTCTTTTGTCTACCAGCTCCGCTTGGGTGTTTACTATTGCAGTTTCGAGCTCCTCTTGAGTTCTACTGCCACCAAGTGCCGAGTGTAGCCAGGTCTCCCCTCGTTTTATAAAAGAAAACAGTGTGTAGAGACCTCCACTCGTAGAAACCCCCTCGGGGGTTAAGCGTGGTCAGGTTTTGAAACCTCCGCTAGAGTGAGCTTGGTATAGACATGATCCAACATACATATACATACGAGAATAACCCTCTTGAGCGTTGTCAAGCTGCTTCAGGCGGAGTATCGCTCTGCCGAAGCCTCCGCTCACTCAAACCCTGCTAAGAGTAATACTCTTTTTGCATGAGTGTGGTCAGGTACCTTCCCTGTGTATTTTCATATACACATATGTGAGACCTCCACTCCTAGGAGTTTGTGTGCTAGGGTGAATAGAGCGTCGCCAAGGCTCCCTCTCTGAGAGAGAGGTGTTTTACTGAAGCCTCCGCTCTCTTTAAAAAGCCCCGCTTTGAAGTAGGATTGAGTGTAGCAGGCCTAGGAGGCCTCCTCTCTGTGAAGTCCTCTGTAAAGAGAGACATACAAAATAATACTTCTTAGCGCTGAATGTGGCAGGTCATTTTTAGACCTCAATTCATGAAGAGCTTTTTACTGGGTCGAGTGTTGTTAGGCTTCCTCTATGTGAGGTGTTTCTGTTAAGCCTCCACTTTCCAGAAATACAGGCCGGGAGAACACAAGGTTAAGGCAGCTTGTGAACTCTTTCCGTGGACCTGTCACTACAAGCGTTGAGTGTAAAAGGAAGTAGGCCTCCCTTCCATGAGAGGGCGTGTATTCCAAGGCCTCCACTCGATAGAGCTTCCTCAGTTGAGCGGCGTCAGGCTTGTTATGTTCGAGAGCTTAAAGCCTCCCTCACTGAAAGCTCCGCTTCCGGGTTCTGCTATCACCCGGGATAATACAGGTGTCTTTCTCGCGAAACGCTTAGAGCACCTTCTTAAATCCACGTTAGTGGTGTTTGCTCACGCAAGTCTTTGAGCACTCTCTGAAATCCACGCGAGTGGTGAGTGCACTACTCAGGCACTTCACTAAAATCCATACTTATGGTAAGGTTCCTCCCGTAAAGGCAGGTTCCTTCTTCAAATCCCTCACGGGTTGGACCACGCAGGATAATCCTCCGTGCCCATTTTTCGAGTTGGTTCCAAAATCCTTAAGTTTTACAACTCCTTTGATAGCACAGTGTAATAGGTCTCCCTCTGTCACAGCCAACAGTACTGAGACCTTCACTCTCACAGTTATAGCAGCTGGCAGGCCCATGAGTGCCTCGCTGACTATTTTTTGGGGGAGTGCAGTCTTCCACTCACCAAAAGCTAGTGTTGTAGGCTTCTCTCCTTGGAGATGTAGTCTCGGAGCCTCCACTACACAGAGCTAGATGATAAATGAGATTTTTCATTATTGGCCTTTCTCGAGTATCTGCCTTTCTCGAGCGTCGAGTGTAGTCAGGCCTCCCCTCGCCTAGAGCATTTTACCTGAGGCCTCCACTCTGAAGAGTTTCCTAGGGAGAGCGTCGTAGGCCTCCTCTCGCTTAGAGGGTCTTTCTGCTGAAGCCTCCCCTCTCCAGAAGCTCCGCTTTCAGGCTCCGCTATCGCCTAGAGACTGCAAATCTGGTGATCCTCGCTATGCTCAGGACACCTACTCAAAACCACATTTGTGGTGTTTGCTCACGCGAAGTCTTTGGGCATTCTCTAAAATCCACGTGAGTGGTAAGTGCACTGCTCAGGCACTTCACTAAAATCCATACTCATGGTAAGGTCCCTCCCGTAAAAGCAGGTTCCTTTCTCCCATGGACCACGCAGGGTTCCTCCGTGTCCATTCTCTGAGCTGTTTTTTCTCAAAAACCTTTTAGTTTTCCAGCTCCAATCCAGATAGCGCTGCTAGCAGGATCGAGTGTCGGGCCTCCTCAGGCCTCACTCTCCAGAAGAGCTCCAAAATGAAGGTATTTCTGTCGCACAGGCTAGTCAGCCTCGCGGATGACCTTCAAGGCTAGAGTGTAGCTAGGTCTTGAGACCTCCACTCTCAGAGTTCTTCCTTGCTAAGCACGGAGGTGTGTTAGGCTCCCTCTTTAGAAAGCCTCCACTCTCCAGACTCCACTCAGGCAGTTCTGTCGTTTAGGCTGTTCAGCCTCGATGAACGCCTGCAGTGTTGAAGTGTAGTAGGTCTTGGGACCTCCACTCTCAGAGTCCTTCTGCTGCTCGCAGAACTTTGCCAGCCTCACTCAGAGTCCTTCGTTGCCTCCAGAGATTCACTAGAAATAGGCGGTCCGACTGCACAGGCTATTCAGCCTCGCGGGCCACCTCTGGTGTTGGGTGTAGATAGGTCACGGACCTCCATCCTTAGAGTCGTCCTCTGCTGGGTGCAGAGTGGTACCAGGCTTCTTTCTTACCAAAGCCGCCACTTTGCAAAAACTCCACTCAGGTAGTTCCACTGCACAGGCTATTCAGCCTCGCTGACTACCCTCAGTGTTGAAAGTGGAGTGGGTCACGAGACCCCCACTTTTAGAGTTTTCCTTTGCAAGACGCAGAGTGTTTTTCTGGCTTCCTTTGAAGCAGTCACTCCTCTGAACTCCCTGCAGGTAGTTCTGCTGCACAGGCTATTCAGCCTCACTGACTACCCCCAGGTTTTGAGTGTAGAGGCGCCACGGCACCTCCATTCTTAGAGTTGCACCCTGGAAGGCACAGAGTGTTGCCAGGCTTCCTTTCGGCAAAGCCTCCACTCCTCGGGAAATCTCCACTTAGACAGGCCTGCTGCACAGGCTATTCAGCCTCACAGGCCATCGTCAGTGTCAAGTGTAGTTAGGTCATGAGACCTCCACTCTGTAGATTCCCTCTGAGCAGAAGCTCCACTCGGGTAGTTCGGGTTGCATAGGCTATGCAGCCTCACTGAATACCCCCAGTGTCGAGTATAGGCTTTTTTCTCCGGGCGTGAGTGTAGCCAGGTCTCCCCTCACTGAAGGGCTAGTGAGACCTCCACTCCTAAGAGCTGGTGGACTGAACGTTGTCAGGTTTCCTCTCTTTTTAGAGAGTCTTCTGTGAAGCCTCCGTTCTCCAGAGGCTCCGCCTCCAGTACTTCTAGGCGTGAGTGTAGCCAGGTCTCCCTTCACGGCAGGGTTATTTGAGACCTCCACTCCTAAGAGCTAGTGGATGGAATGTTGTCAGGTTTCCTCTCTTTCAGAGAGTCTTTTATGAAGCCTCCATTCTCCAGAAGCTCCGCTTTCAGTACTTTCAAGCGTGAGTGTAGCCAGGTCTCCCCTCACTGGAGGGTTATTTTGAGACCTCCACTCCTAAGAGCTAGTGGATTGAATGTTGTCAGGCTTCCTCTCTTTTAGAGAGTCTTTTATGAAGCCTCCATTCTCCAGAAGCTCCGCTTCCCCATCTATACCTGTTAGCACTGAATGTTGTCAGGTCCCTAGAGCAGACATTCGCTCTGCTGAGACCTCCATTCCCTAAACTCCGCCCCTTATGGTCAGGGCGTTTATGAGCTCCTTCACTTAGAGAGCTAAGTGTAGTAGGCTTCCTCTAGGCCTCCACGCTGCAGAGTTGCGTGCACAGGTAGCCGGGCTAGCCGTGGCAGGTCACTGGGCCCCAGCGACTCTCGCTGATGCAGGGGTGATTTCCTTCTTGACTCCTCATTCAGTCAGTTTGATCACTTATCCCTCGGCATGGCGGCGTTTGTATAAGCGTTCCCATAGTGTCCTGAACCAGGACGCAGCGTAGAGTTCCCTCCGGAAGGGAACGTCTCAGGTTACGTAGGTAACCCTAGTTCCCTGAGGACAGGGAACGAGACGCTGCGTCTCAGGGCCATGCCTCGGGCCCTGCACAGACCTCCGTCCGACAAAAAGATGGTGTTGTGCTCTCAGGCACCTGCTTTATACTAGCAGGCGCCTGTTGATGATGTCACAGGCTGGCGCCGGACAGTGTCAAGTTCACTGTCGTTGTTCTATAGCTTGTTTCAGAACCGGTCATGCCGAAGGCAGTTCCCATAGTGTCCTGAACCAGGACGCAGCGTCTCGTTCCCTGTCCTCAGGGAACTAGGGTTACCTACGTAACCTGAGACGTTCTTCAGATTAAATTATAATAAACTGTAATTTTGGCTTTAGCTGAAGGTCCTGCAGTTGAAAGATTGGAGCTTGAAGTCCAAGTTGGTCCTAGAGCCGCTGAGAGGCTTCTTAAGCAAATCAACCTGATTGATGAGGAGACTCCAGAAGGAAAGGCCTTCCTTTTGAAACTGAGGGAAATCTTGGAGACTGAAGAGAAAAATGTTCATATATCTTCTGAAAGCAGAAGCAGCAGCAGCAGTCGTATCCTCAGCAGCAGCAGTTCAAGCTCCTCCATGTCCAGCTCTCGTGTGATTGAGGTGAGGACGTGGGATCTTGATGCCTTGGTAGCTTACATTAGTATCATCAATCATTCTCATTCCTTCTTATGGGTTTTCAGACAGCCAAACTCATGGACCCCTTCAAGAAATTCCACAAAGATAAGGTAGCTATGAAAGAATATTTTCTTTTCAAACGTTTATATGAAAACATGCTTGTATATCTTTATTTGGAGAGACTGAGTTCCATCCAGGTCTGTTAATATTATTAAAAAAAACTTGCTTGCAGTACATGGTACCCCATGGAGCCTCAAAGGCAGTTAGCAGTGGAAGCTCTGCATCTAGCTTTGAAAATATCCAGAAACAGGTGAAACAATTTCTGTGATTTGTTTTGTCTTCACCCAAAACTACAATGGAATATCCAACTTGATCATTTTAAATGCTTGTTCATTCTTTCAGGCTAAATATCTTGGGAATACTCTTCCACCAGTTGTTGCCATCATTGCTCGCGCTGTTAGAGTGGATCGCATGTTGCTGGGTTACCAACTTGCTGCTTTCTTCGACAAGCCAACTGCAAGAGTTCAGCTAATCGTTTCTTCCATTGCTGAGAATGACAACTGGAAGTTGTGTGCTGATGGTGTTCTGCTGAGCAAGCACAAAGTCACTGTAAGATCAGAGCTCATGTGGCAGAAATTACCCCAAAAGTCAAATTTGTCCAGTTCTTTACTTGATGTGTGCTGGTCTGAATTGTACACACATTTTCTTATTCAGACCAAGCTCGCTTGGGGTGCAGAGTGTCAACAATATGCGGTCATTACTAAAGCTGAGGCTGGAATCCTTGGAGAATTCCCTGCTGTCCGACTAGAGTTGGAATGGGAGAGGCTTCCAGTTATTGCCACTACCTATGCCAAAACGTAAACTCAATGATCAAGAACTGGTTTGTGCTAAATGTTATGTTTTGAATATCTTTACTTACATAACTCTTTTTAAACAGGCTAGCTAAGCACATTCCTATGGCAGCTTTACGGACAGGATTTGTGCTTGAAAGAGCCACAAACAGTGAGAAAGAGATAGAACTAACTGTGGCATTGCCAACTAAAAGGTCCCTGAATGTAATCTTTAGGGTTCCAGAGGTAAGTGGCCAGTAATATAACTCTCTCAGAGATAAAATAAGAAAAGTGAATATTGTAACATATTTCTGCTGCTCTAGATGACACTGTCAAGGATGGCCATTCCTCTCCCTGTTACTGTTCCCATCAATCCAGATGGAACTCTTTCTATCCATATTGATCAGGACATTCTGTTCAGAATTCAGAATGATATCTATGGTTACACCACAGGTACAAATATGACATGACATACTGATAGATATATATAAACTCAGAAACCACACACTTGAATTTTGTTTTTGATTTTGTTTTTTGTTTTTAAGCTCAGTGCAGCATGATGCAGGACACAATTACTACGTTCAACAACAGGAGGTACAAGAACGAAATGCCTATTTCCTGCTACCAGGTCTTGGCGCAGGATTGCACACCTGAGCTGAAATTTGTTGTTCTTCTGAAGAAAGATGAAGAAACTGAAGAAAACCACCTGAACGTCAAACTTGCTGACATGTAAGTGCACTCTCCTGTAAACTGGTCTCCATATAATCTGCAGGTTTATTTATTATGGATATCATTTGATCACGTCTTTAACAGCAATGTCGACCTCTATGCTTTGGGCGCCAATGCAAAAGTTAAAATGAATGAAATGGAAGTGCCCATCAGCAACCTTCCCTACCAACATCCCTCAGGTAGGTTCTAAGGTCAGTGTGGACTCTTTTACTTACTTAACATAACAAGTTCAAGCTAAACTGCCCTTCTTCTGGTTTAGGCTCCATCCAGATCAGAGAGAAGGCTGATGGTTTGTCACTTTATGCTCCTAGTCATGGGCTTCAGGAACTCTACTTTGCCAATGGTCTTTGGAAGGTGACTACGAGGCGTTTATCAGCAAATGTTTTTTTCTCCAACAAAAACGCATCATCCAGAGTTTGAGTAACTCCTGATACATTTTTCACATATAGATCCAAGTTGCAGACTGGATGAAGGGGCAGACTTGTGGACTCTGTGGAAAGGCTGATGGAGAAATCAGACAGGAGTACACCACACCCAGTGGATACCTGACCAAGAGTTCAGTCAACTTTGCCCACTCATGGGTGCTTCCGGCTGAGAGCTGCCGAGATGCCAGCCGTAAGATTTGTCTGACTCAGTGCATTACAAAAAATGTCATATGTTTTAGAGATTTTATTTTAAATAAATAACTTTCTTCTATCAGAATGCCGCATGAAACTCGAATCTGTGAAGTTGGAGAAGCAGGCAATTTTGAATGGACAGGAATCCAAATGCTATTCTGTTGAGCCTGTGCTGCGCTGTCTGCCAGGCTGTGCACCAATCAGAACCACTCCTGTCACTATTGGATATCACTGCTTGTCCACTGGTAAGTGACTTCATCACTTGCTTGCAGACTGATAAGACTGTACTCTAGTAATTCTCAAATGGTTTTGCTTTAGAAAGAAGAGTTTACATCTTAAGATTCAAAATGATTAACATAGGCTGAATGGGAAACATTTCATTTTGGTCCCTAAATGCCGCTCCTATTTTTTTTTATATCTTGTGTTCCAGACTCCAACCTCAACATGTTTGATGGAATCTATGAGAAGAGTGTAGACTTGAGAGAGACTACAGATGCTCATGTGGCTTGTCGCTGCACTGAACAGTGTGCTTAAACCTACGTCTTGGCTCAGTAGTACTTAATACAACATTTTTTGAAGCAGCTGTAAAATAACGCCTTTGTGTCAATAAATCTGAACAAGCATTCTCAAAATGTGTCTGCTCATTATTTTTAATTTTTATTTAACAACTGGTGCATGGGAAACACAGTGTCAGTGACAGATTCTTATATTTTAGGAGTCATAAAAGGGGTATACACAATGAAATAATAAATGACACTAGATTTTCATATCTGAATATTGAGACAAGTAAACAAGTAAATACTATTCTGAATAGTTTAGAATAGTGGACTTAGAATTAGGATCATCTGCAGTTTCTCTTGTTTGACCATTGTATAAATCCGTGTAATCAATCAATCAACATATCAATGCGCATGTCAAGTAAAAAATGGCCTTTGAGGACTTTAATATACTTTCATGGTCAAAAAAGTTTGATAGAAGGCTAAAATCTCAGGACTATCCAGTCAAAGCAAGAAAGGCAAACATTACTTACAAGAAAATCAAACCAGTTAGTCAGTACAGCAATATACAGTAAATCCAATGCAATGCTGTCTATATGTACATTGTCCCTTGCATAGGGATTCACACAAACATTTCATCGAGAAAAAATCATGGTTAACATGAAAGAAAACGGTAGTAACATTACTTTTCAGTGTACTTCTACTGAACCACAAAGACTACATAAAATGGAACAGTTTATACGTTTACATTTTAATTGGAACATTTGCCACAATTATGAGACTGATTCCCAAATGATATAACATTGTAATAACATTTCAGCATAAGCACATTATCTTTAAGAGTTTCTAAACTTTAATTTGTAGACAAATATGGGCATACTGTATCAAAGTTGAGAGAAATAGAGTTGCAAATTTTGAGTACTGGCATGAATGCAAATTGTTAATCAATACCACACGTTAATTTCTTATCCATATAATACATTTAATACAAGTCTCCGGAAATCTCAAATTTATGATGAAACATTTATCAAGTTTGATGTACATGCATGTGTTACATAGATTTTGAAATGTGGGTGTCCCAATGAAAAAAATAAAAGCGAGCTTGCAGTCAATTGATGTGTGGTGTGTTTAAGCAGACTAAATGATTGGAGATATCAAGTATATGTCAAGGGAGAGAAGTCTGATGTTTTCACCCAAAGGCTGGTTTATGACATTTTGATTGAACATTATGCATTGTTATTGTGACTTCTCACTTTTAATGGAGACTATAGGTCCTTGCACAAATGTTCGCATGTTAAAAATAAGCACAACCTCAAGTTCAATCACACTTCCATCCATCATAAAAAAAAAAAATTCGGACCGGCTTCGATTTTTGGCATTTTTCGCATCTGTAGCAAACATTTTTAGAGGTGTTTCAACAATTCAGAGCCACTGTAGAAGCAAACGCCAAAATCCAGAATGGTGTCTGACAAGTTTATCCACCACTTCTTGCAGCACAAAGTACTGTATACTGTAGGTCCTTGCACACTGAGTTAATGGAAATTGGTGGTCTTTTTATTATGTGGCCACAGTATCGCTAGCAATGCATCAGCCACTGACATCCTTCAGTAAACGTTTAATTGCCCGGGATAATCCCGCAGCTCCTTGATAAGGAGTTGAACTAGTGTTAATTTCGTCAACAAACATTTTTTTCTGTGACTAAGGCACGACGTTGAGCTGAAACTAATATCTGATGATAAGAGACGGGACTGGAATGTTATTTGAGGACTACTGGACATTCAAAATACATCCTATAGGCTAAGTTATCTGTCTTGTCTTTCAAAATGTGCGTCCCTGTCATTGTCATTGTAAGAGGCGTTTGCATATCTAGCCTCAGTATGACAGCCGCAGTGGATGCATAGGCTATCAAAGTGCGAACTAGTGATCTAAAACAATGGCGTCAGCACCCGAAGGGAAAATCCAGTTTTAAACGTAAAAAAAAATACTTTTACCAGCAGGTGGCTGCAGAGCTCCACTATATATCAGTTGAGTTCAGATCTACATATCATGAAATACACAGGACTACATTTGGAGACCATAAAAACTGCTCTCTTATAATTTGTCAGATAAAATAAAAAAGATGTTGTTGTTGCATTCTTATGTTCATGTTGTGTACTGCTACTCAATATGTAATAGAACTGGTTTTGTTTCAGTACAAAAAATGCTTAACTTTGTCAAAAAGTATTTTTTATTGTAATAATTGTGATTTCATAATATGTAGATATGAACTCAACTGAAAAAACTTGTGAAAAGATATCTTATTGTTGGTCAAATAGCAATTAGTTAATAGTAGTGCTCTGCAGCCATCTAGTGGTAAAAGTTATATTTTTTTTACTTTTAAAACTGCATTTTCCATTTTCAACTGCAAAAAATGGGCAAAAATCTTACACTAAACCATATCAAATTATCCATGTTATCCCCATGAATGAAAGTTTAAAATGTGGGTATTTTATAAAGTGAATTTTACATAAAAAGCTGTTTTTGCATATAAACCTATTACAAATATATATTTATTTAATAATTTATATATATTTAAAAAATAGCAGAAAAACTGCGAAAACTGCACAAATGTGGAGTAAAAACATTAATAAACAGGAAAAACACTTTTTTCGTTTTTTTTTTTAACTATTATTTTGTTACAAAATTTAAGTTTTTGTTCTCTAGAGCAGTGTTTCTCAACTCCAGTCCTCGGGACCCACTGCTCTGCACATTTTGTATGTTTCTGAGTCTGACACACTCAGTTCAGTTCATGAATCTTTTTACTAATGAGCTGATGATCAAAATCAGGTGCCTTAAATGAGGAAGACATACAAAATGTGCAGAGCAGTGGGTCCCGAGGACTGGAGTTGAGAAACACTGCTCTAGAGACCCCAAAGACCATGAGTGTGATTCCAAAACGAAGACCGCATAATTAACAAGTGTTTAAATCTGTCACTGTCCTTTTCCTGGGCGCACAGACAATAATCTGTAAGAGAACACGCAAATGAGTCTCTCTTTCACTTTAAATAAGCAGGACTCAAAAGCACGTGCAAATGATACATTCCGCTACAGTGTTCTCAGTTATAGTAATGCGCATTTTATTGTCAGTAACGGTAACGGCGTTGTAACGGGGAAACAGTAATTTGTTTGATTACTTGTTACTGAAAAAAGTATCACCCTTAGTAACGCCGTTTATTTATAGCGCCGTTATTCCCATCTCTGTTGACCAGATGTCTGGTTTTTCCCGGGAGTCACAATTTGTTGTGGATTAATTTAAAGTTAGTAAAGGCAAGATAGGCTGATCTGTCATTAATGTTAACCAACAAAAAATGGTAAATAAATGTATACATGTTAAGTAAAGGTCCGTGTACAATCCGTGTATCATTAGTCCTTTCCATTTTCAATTGATAAATGAAAATCAAAAAATGAAAATCTGATTTGTTTTTTTGTTATTTGATTTTGAATCAGAAACGAAAAATGAAAATTGCCTTGTTTTTCATATTTTAAAATTTCGTTTTGGATCAAAAATACAAAATTGAAAAGGGTCCACACAACAGAATCTGTTTTTAATATTTAATTGCTGGGTTGTGCCTCACCCTATGGAAGCCCGTTTCTGCCACTGAATAAAAAATATATATATATATTGTGACTTTTTTTCTCAGAATTGCGAGATATAAAGATATAAAAGTCAGAATTCTGACTTTTTTTTCTCGCAATTGCGACTTTATATGCAATTCTGACTTTTGTTTCTGTTCATTTGTGACACTTTCTGGCAAAGCACAATAGGAAAGTAGATCTTGTCTTGTTAAAACGACATATTATGTCATAAAAACAATATGATTTCCCGTTATAGAAAATACTATGATAACATGTGCGCGAGCTAGGCGATTGTCCGCGCTGCCTTCGCCACAGTCCTGACATAAAGGAGGATCTGCACGCTGCTGAAGTTATAGAAATACACTGTTTTAAGTATGTAATGTAATGGTTTCAGTTGTAGCAGCATGTTTATTAGGATTAATCTGTCTACAACCACTGCATTTAGACCCAGAGGATATGACTAACAACAAATCCAAATACTATCCAAAAGAAATAAAGAAAAATGACAAAGAAAAAAAAAATACTTAGTCTGATTATATATAAATTATATAGCCTACTATTTATTATATATTATTACATTTTATCTTTAGCTGAATCAAGCGGCGGCATCGGGTTGTTCTTCTGGGTTAAATTCCAGGCTTTACACTGTGGAAATAGGCTGCGCTGGCTCACTGCGGTCACACCATCTGCGCTTCGTAAAAGTGCGGTCACGCCATCTCCGCTTTAATTTCTACTGCGCGCCTATATTGATATTTACGGTAACAAACACTTCCGACCTAATGCGGCGCATTTCATGCTATTCAACTACTTTTAAGAACTGCATATCAACGTCAGGAACAATGATATTAACAATCTCTCTATCTCCATCTCCCAAATAAAAATACTATTAATCTGACATGCGCAAAAAATTATAAAAATATGAAATCAAATTGTTTTCTGCAAACTCCAACAGATTATTGTTCTGCATCTCCCCATGTACCTCTGTGGTGATTTTCAACTTGTTTTACTGTATCATTTTTTAATAATTGCATACTAAAGTAAAGACAAATTGTAATTATATTGCTGTACATAAAAAAAATCATAAAAATATGAAATCAAATAGTTATTTGAAAACTTCAACAGATTATTGTTCTGCATGTCCCCAAGTACCACTGACATAATTTTCATGTTGTTTTACTGTAACATTGTTTTATAATTTCATACCAAAATAAAGATAAAAAAAAGCTATTTACAATGCTGTATGGAAATAAAAAAAAAATCATAAAAATATGAAATCAAATTGTTTTCTGAAAACTCCAACAGATTATTGTTCTGCATGTCCCCAAGTACCACTGTGCTGATTTTCAAGTTGTTTTACTGTATCATCTTTTAATAATTGCATACCAAAGTAAAGACAAATGCTAATTACATTGCTGTACATAAAATAAAATAAAAAATGAAATCAAATTGTTTTCTGAAAACTCCAACAGATTATTGTTCTACATGTCCCCAAGTACCACTGTGGTGATTTTCAACTTGTTTTACTGTATCATTTTTTTAATAATTACATTCCAATGTTGATCAATGCTATTTACATTGCTTTATTGACATAAAAATAAAAATATAAAATCAAATTGTTTTTTGCTAATTCCTCCATAATCTTGTTCCTCATCTCCCCATGTACCTCTGTGGTGATTTTCAACTTGTTTTACTGTATCATTTTTATCTATAATTTCATACCAAAGTTGACAAATGCAATTTACATTGCTATATAGACTTCAAAAAAAAAAATGAAATCAAATTGTTTTCTGCTAATTCCTCCATAATCTTGTTTTTCATCTCCCCATGTACCACTGTGGTGATTTTCAACTTGTTTTACTGTATCATTTTTTAAATAATTTCATACCAAAGTTGACATGTGCTATTTACATTGCTTTATTGACATAAAAATGAAAATAAAAATATAAAATCAAATTGTTTTCTGCAAACTCCAACAGATTATTGTTCTGCATGTCCCCAAGTACCACTGTGCTGATTTTCAAGTTGTTTTACTGTATCATCTTTTAATAATTGCATACCAAAGTAAAGACAAATGCTAATTACATTGCTGTACATAAAATTCATAAAAATATGAAATCAAATTGTTTTCTGAAAACTCCAACAGATTATTGTTCCTCATGTCCTCAAGTTTCACTGTGGTGATTTTCAAGTTGTTTTACTGTATCATTTTTTAATAATTTCATATCAAAGTCGACATATGCTATTGACATTGCGGTGTAGGCATTTTAAAAATTCATAAAAATATGAAACCAAATTGTTTTCTGAAAACTCCAACAGATTATTGTTCTACATCTCCTCAAGTACCTCTGTGGTGATTTTCAAGTTGTTTTACTGTATCATTTTTTAATAATTGCATACCAAAGTCGACATATGCTATTGTCATTGCTATATAGGCATTTTAAAAATTCATAAAAATATGAAATCAAATTGTTTTCTGAAAAGTCAACCAGATTCTTGTTCTACATCTCCTCACGTACCTCTGTGGTGATTTTCAAGTTGTTTTACTGTATCATTTTTTAATAATTCCATACCAACATCGACATATGCTATTGACATTGCGGTGTAGGCATTTTAAAAATTCATAAAAATATGAAATCAAATTGTTTTCTGAAAACTCCAACAGATTATTGTTCTACATCTTCTCAAGTACCACTGTGGTGATTTTCAAGTTGTTTTACTGTATCATTTTTTTAATAATTCCATACCAAAGTCGACATATGCTATTGACATTGCGGTGTAGGCATTTTAAAAATTCATAAAAATATGAAATCAAATTGTTTTCTGAAAACTCAACCAGATTCTTGTTCTACATCTCCTCAAGTACCACTGTGGTGATTTTCAAGTTGTTTTACTGTATCATTTTTTAATAATTGCATACCAAAGTCGACATATGCTATTGACATTGCTATATAGGCATTTTAAAAATTCATAAAAAAATTAAATCAAATTGTTTTCTGAAAACTCCAACAGATTATTGTTCCTCATCTCCTCAAGATATATAGCAAGATATATAGCAATATATAGCATTGCCTATATAGCAATGTCAATAGTATATATCGACTTTGATATGAAATTATTAAAAAATGATACAGTAAAACAAGTTGAAAATCACCACAGAGGTACTTGAGAAGATGCAGAACAATAATCTGTTGGAGTTTTCAGAAAACAATTTGATTTCATATTTTTAAAATGCCTACACCGCAATGTCAATAGCATATGTCGACTTTGGTATGCAATTATTAAAAAATGATACAGTAAAACAACTTGAAAATCACCACAGTGGTACTTGAGGAGATGTAGAACAATAATCTGTTGGAGTTTTCAGAAAACAATTTGATTTCATATTTTTATGAATTTTTAAAATGCCTATATAGCAATGCGAATAGCATATGTCGACTTTGGTATGCCATTATTAAAAAATGATACAGTAAAACAAGTTGAAAATCACCACAGTGGTACTTGAGAAGATGTAGAACAATAATCTGTTGGAGTTTTCAGAAAACAATTTGATTTCATATTTTTATGAATTTTTAAAATGCCTACACCGCAATGTCAATAGCATATGTCGACTTTGGTATGCAATTATTAAAAAATGATACAGTAAAACAACTTGAAAATCACCACAGTGGTACTTGAGGAGATGTAGAACAATAATCTGTTGGAGTTTTCAGAAAACAATTTGATTTCATATTTTTATGAATTTTTAAAATGCCTATATAGCAATGCGAATAGCATATGTCGACTTTGGTGTGAAATTATTAAAAAATGATACAGTAAAACAAGTTGAAAATCACCACAGAGGTACTTGAGAAGATGTAGAACAATAATCTGTTGGAGTTTTCAGAAAACAATTTGATTTCATATTTTTATGAATTTTTAAAATGCCTATATAGCAATGTCAATAGCATATGTCGACTTTGGTATGCAATTATTAAAAAATGATACAGTAAAACAAGTTGAAAATCACCACAGAGGTACTTGAGGAGATGTAGAACAATAATCTGTTGGAGTTTTCAGAAAACAATTTGATTTCATATTTTATGAATTTTTAAAATGTCTATATAGCAATGTGAATAGCATATGTCGACTTTGGTGTGAAATTATTAAAAAATGAATGATACAGTAAAACAAGTTGAAAATCACCACAGAGGTACTTGAGAAGATGTAGAACAATAATCTGTTGGAGTTTTCAGAAAACAATTTGATTTCATATTTTTATGAATTTTTAAAATGCCTATATAGCAATGTCAATAGCATATGTCGACTTTGGTATGCAATTATTAAAAAATGATACAGTAAAACAAGTTGAAAATCACCACAGTGGTACTTGAGGAGATGAGGAACAATAATCTGTTGGAGTTTTCAGAAAACAATTTGATTTTATATTTTTATTTTCATTTTTATGTCAATAAAGCAATGTAAATAGCACATGTCAACTTTGGTATGAAATTATTTAAAAATGATACAGTAAAACAAGTTGAAAATCACCACAGAGGTACTTGAGGACATGCAGAACAATAATCTGTTGAAGTTTTCAAAAAACAATTTGATTTCATATTTTTATGATTTTTTTTTATTTCCATACAGCATTGTAAATAGCTTTTTTATCTTTATTTTGGTATGAAATTATAAAACAATGTTACAGTAAAACAACATGAAAAATATGTCAGTGGTACTTGGGGACATGCAGAACAATAATCTGTTGAAGTTTTCAAAAAACTATTTGATTTCATATTTTTATGATTTTTTTTTATGTACAGCAATATAATTACAATTTGTCTTTACTTTAGTATGCAATTATTAAAAAATGATACAGTAAAACAAGTTGAAAATCACCACAGAGGTACATGGGGAGATGCAGAACAATAATCTGTTGGAGTTTGCAGAAAACAATTTGATTTCATATTTTTATAATTTTTTGCGCATGTCAGATTAATAGTATTTTTATTTGGGAGATGGAGATAGAGAGATTGTTAATAGCATTGTTCCTGACTTTGATATGCAGTTCTTAAAAGTAGTTGAATAGCATGAAATGCGCCGCATTAGGTCGGAAGTGTTTGTTACCGTAAATATCAATATAGGCGCGCAGTAGAAATTAAAGCGGAGATGGCGTGACCGCACTTTTACGAAGCGCAGATGGTGTGACCGCAGTGCTGGCTCTGGGTGTAAGCACAATGGTACAGGTTACAGATAATGAACTAACACAAGAAAGACTGTACACTACCTCTTGTTGGATTTATACGAATTAGATGAACACAATTTGTTTTCTATTGTTTTATTGAAGTAGACCTTTCAAGCTGTCTATAGACGTTGCGACAGCGCACCCTGTATTTTTACAAAAGCCTTTTATAACGTTGTGCTGTTAATGTGGATGTACATAAAATAAAGAAGACATTTGTATTTATTTCCTCTGTAATCCGCCCACCCGAGAAGTGCAGTGTTGCGCTTTATATGAGATGTATATTTGCAAGAAATATAGCCAACCATTATGAAGAAACGTTATTGTGACTAATTTGCAGAGCGGTACATCAGACGAACATTTATTCTGCATGATGGTACAGACAGTAAAGACGAAAAATGAACAAAAAAATACGAAAATTCTGGCTTATGTTTTTCCCATTTTTAAAACAGAACGAAATCCTCCTCCTCCTCCTCCTCCTCCTCATCATCATCATCATACAATCAAATCGTTTGTCATTTCTCTTTTTTTCTCTTTCGGTTAGTATTTGGATTTGCTGTTAGTCATATCCTGGGTCTGAGTGCAGTGGTTGTAGACAGATTAATCCTAATAAACATGCTGCTACAACTGAAACCATTACATTAAATACTTAAAACAGTGTATTCTATAACTTCAGCAGCGTGCAGATCCTCCTTTATGTCAGGACTGTGGCGAAGGCAGCGCGGTCAATCGCCTAGCTCGCGCACGTTATCATATATTTTCTATAACGGGAAATCATATCGTTTTTATGACATAAAATGTCGTTTTAACAAGACAAGATCTCCTTTCCTATTGTGCTTTGTCAGAAAGTGTCACAAATGAACAGAAACAAAATTCAGAATTGCATATAAAGTCGCAATTGCGAGAAAAAAAAGTCAGAATTCTGACTTTTATATCTTTATATCTCGCAATTCTGACTATATAACTGGCAATTCTGATAAAGTCGCAATATTATTATTATTATTTTTTTTATTCAGTGGCGGACACGGCTTCCATAGGGTGACGCACAACCCAGCAATTAAATATTAAAAACAGATTATGTTGTGTGGACCCTTTTCAATTTTGTATTTTTGATCCAAAACGAATATGAAAAACAAGACAATTTTCATTTTTCGTTTCTGATTCAAAATCAAATAACAAAAAAACAAATCAGATTTTCATTTTTTGATTTTCATTTATCAATTGAAAATGGAAAGGAGGAATGATACACGGATTGGTACCTACGTATAATTGGTTTTCTCGTTTTTGTTTTCAAAACAAACAAACGAATAAATGATTGGTTTATGCAATATTTACATTTTCTCCGGAACACAAAAACGAATTTCATTCATATTTTCTATTTTGTTTTCATTACACGTCGTTCAAATGCAGATATTAAAAAGTCAACAAAACTAAATCGAAAAATTAAAGTTTTTTTGAACAAAGCGCATTTTAGTACACCGGAAGCTCGCTGCTGCCGCTGAAGGTTTTCACTTGAGACATAAAACATAAACGTAAACATACGGAGCCCGCTGTGTCACCTGCAGGAGAAAAATAATCAATCCATGGCGACGGTTTTGCAATTCGTCCCCTCAGTTTATAAACCCTACTCACGAATTCTTAAACTGTTCCCTCGGTTTAATAAATCGTGCTCACGGATTAACAATCCTGGAGCTCAGATTTTGTAAACCGTTCCCTCGGATTTTGAATCCGTACCCACAAATTCATAATCTGTGCGCACGCTTTCGCAATCAGTTCCCACGGGTTTGTGGCCCCGCCCCCAGATTCAATAAGGCTACCTGTTTATAGGTGCTGGATGCATTGTATTGCCTTTATTAAACTTTATTTTTCATAGTAGGCTATATGAGACCATGCAACTGACAAAACAATGTTTTTAGCGTTTATTTTACATTAATAACCAATAGAATAGCTGCTAAAACACCACATCTGTGTATCCTAATGATGATTAATGTAAAATAAACGCTAAAAAGAGGACTATTTTGTAAGTGCGAATCATGCTACTTTAACGCACCAAAATAAAATAATAATTGAAGAGCGGCTTCAAACGGCTTTGCCTTATTTTTCAAAATATAAAATCGCCTGAATTTTGTAAAAAAAAAACGTTTGGAGAGAAGGTAAAAAGCAATACAAAACAAATAATTTACAGGTTATGTTGTCATTCCTTTGCTCTTAAACTGAATGCAATGTAATAAGAGGCCTTAATTAATAATAACATTAACAGTGAAGCATGCATCTAACTCTGGGTGAAAAGCTTATAATAAAATCGCCAAAATTCGTCTACGTGTTAAGAATGAGTATAATTTCCAAAGCTCTAAAAGGTTATTTAAAAATAAAGCATTCATTATAATAAACAGTTTACTGTCTTAATGTCTCCATTTTTTTTAGTCTACAAATTAAAATAATAATTACAATTATTAGTATTATTTACGGTGAGCATTGCTGTCACAGACATAAGAACCCTGCACAGGCCTCAAATCTATAGGCCCTAGATGCTGGCCCGAGTTTATCAGAATTCAGTAATATGGGCCCCAATCCGACCAAACCCGTCTTTTCCCCCTCTTCTCACAAAACAGCGTATACTACTGTTTCAGCTATTAAAATAGTCCAGTTTTGTATGTAACGCAAAGTGATTATATTTTGTTTCGTTTTTATTAAGTTAATTTAGAAAAAACATTTGGAGCATTTTTTTGTTCGTTAAATATAAGTTTTTGATTTTTAAAGTAACGACCAAGCGGCAAGCGGCAGAGAATGAGTTGATCATATTGTGTTTGATCAATTTTGCCTTCTCAGATAATCACAACTTGCCTAAAACAAATATAGATCTAGGCCTAAAAGAGTTAAAATATAAAACAATGTTAATTTCAACGTTAAAATAATATAAATGTGCGGTATTAGGCACAAATGCAATCGTTTGTGCTGAGAGCCGCTTAATTTGCAGGACATAGAGGAGCCAGCGCAATCACTTGCATTTTTGCAGTGGATACAATTTAAAATATTCCGTTATTTTTGCTCATAAAGGTACGAGTAATACATTATTCGGAACTGTAAATGGTCTACTTTTATTTGTGTGCACTCACAATATCAACAAAATGTTGCAAACGGTGCTTGAAACATTGAAAACAAACATGATCCCCTCATGTCATCTCAAGGAGCGCTTCTCAGCAAAACTTAGCGAATTAACTCACAGACAAGATATTTATAGAAAGCTTTAAATTATTACTTAACGAAAGAGAACAAATCAAAAACAAAAACTATTTCATTATGTAGTCTGTAAAGATTAATTTCTCTCTAAAGGCGCGTCCAAAGAGGAAATGGCGATCGGCAACTTCATCCTTGCGAGACACTGACTCAGAAAACACAAGCGTTTTAGCGTTTATTTTACAATACTTGCCAATGGGATAAAACACAGGCGGTGAATATAAACACTTTTATATTAGTTTAATGTTGAAATTAAGATTGTTTTATACTTGAACACTTTTAGGCCTATAGATTTTATTGTAGGCAAGTCGTGATGATTTGAGAAGGCAAAACTGATCAAACACAAGCTATGATCAACTCACTGTCTGCCGCTGGCTGCTTGGTCGTTACTTAAAAAAATATATATATTGAACGAACAATAAAATGCTCTAAACGTTTTTCTAAATTAACTTAATAAAAAAACGAAATGAAGCAACCACTTTGCTGAACTATTTTAATAGCTGAAACAGTATATAAGCTGTTTGCGTCACCGTAAATAAATAATACTACTACTAATAGTAATTATTATTATTATTTAAATTTATAGGCTAATAAATGAGTGCACTTAAGACAGTAAAATGTTTCTAATACAATAATTCATGAATGTTCTATTTTTAAATAACCTAGAAATGTGTTTGCGAACTATTCATTCTATGAAGACATATTTTGGTGATTTTATTATAAGCTTTTCACCCAGAGATAGATGCATGCTGTTAATGTTATTATTAAATATATATTATTACATTGCATTCAGTTTGAAAGCAAAATAATTAACATAACCGGTACAGTTTTGTATTGCTTTTTACCTTCTCCTCTCCAAACTCTATAATTTTTCAGAAACTGTTTATAAACTCAGGGGACGAATTGCAAAACCTTGGCCACGGATTGATTATTTTTCTCCTGCAGGTGACACAGCGGGCTCCGTATGTTTACGCCCGTCTCAAGTGAAAACCTTCAGCGGCAGCAGCGAGCTTCCGGTGTACTAAAACGCGCTTTGTTAAAAAAAAACTCTAATTTTTCGATTTGGTTTTGTTGACTTTTTAATATCTGCATTTGAACGACGTGTAATGAAAACAAAATTGAAAATATGAATGAAATTCCTTTTTGTGTTCCCGAGAAAATGTAAATATTGCATAAACCAATCATTTATTCGTTTGTTTGTTTTGAAAACAAAAACGAGAAAACCAATTATACGTAGGTACACGGACCAGTAAACCTACTGTATCTGAAAAAAAATAGTTTAATTTGTATCTCTACCCAGAAATGAAAATTGTCATCATTTATTCCGTTTTTTCCAAATTCAATCCTTAATTCAACATTATCATAAGCTTAATTGATTTGGTCTAAAGAGAGAATAATTAATGACTATTTTGGTTCGAAGACTATAAAATAGCTACCAAAATAAATGTTGGTAACTGCATTTTTTTCAACTTTTAGTCAAACTGCAATGACATTTCACTAAAACTTGACTTAAAACTATGAAAGACTCAAATGACTACTGTAAAGTGTGAGTAAGACTATTAAGCATTTTCATCTATAGACTAAGACTAAATAAAAAATGCCTGTCAAAATTATCACTTGTTGGAGCTCTCCTTCATCTCTATGCTATCTCATGATTGGATGGACTCAGTATTTCTTCTTTCTTTTTCTCTTTTTAAAAAGAGAGAGGAGACCAAAATCCCCCTCACTGCTCAAAGACTCCATTTTGCATTGTTTTGCGAAAGTTTTTCACAACAGATTAACTGATAGGCATTGGGCTCCGTGTGCAAGGTTTTATTAAAAAATAAAATAAAATTTATCTCCCAATTCTGATCAGTCGCTAATCAATCAGTGCATTTCTAGCTCGCACAGGACCCCCCCAGATTTACATGAGTTGAAATCAACCTCTCATTGCGAGCCATAATCAACATGTAAAAGCTCCAGAGCTACAAAAAAAGTGCTAAAAGTCCCTTGTATCATGACAGCACTAAACAGCTGTCACAAACACAGACACAGTCCTAAACATTTTACTAGCATAATAAGAATAACACATTTTAAAATGTGAATGTGAATTGGTCCGTACTCTAATATTGACTTTAACAAGTTCTGATGCCAGGGTAACCTAACCTAAAACCGATAGTCTTATGCCAAATCTGTCAACATTGTTTACTTTGAGAGCAAAAGCTACAAGACCAAAGTGTATCCCCAATGCAACACTACCGTCAGTGCAGAGACTGGACTAATTGATAGAAATTAACTGTTAAGTGCAAACCACAAGACAGTGAAGCACTTTTTCTTTGAGAACCATCCAAAACAGAGCAATTTCTAACTGTATCTCCCAATAAATCAATCCACTGTTCAATTGAGTTCAATTTGATCGCACAATTGTGGATCATATTTGAGAAAAATGGTTTTCATGCAGAATAGGCTTCAACACTTGAAAAATAAATTAAATTACTAACATATAATAGACTCCTTTCTTAATGATGACACATGTACTGTAACAAGGTTGCTGACTGTTTTGAGTGATCACTGTAGATGGACAGGGCTTAAATATATCCAGGGTATGAAATGTATAAAAAAAGCAGTGGATTTCACAGGGAGTACAGTTGTAGCAATGATTTTCGATGATTTATTACATGATTAAAAGCAGCAAGTGTAACATTCATAAAGTCATAACTTTTCATCCTTGTCCTTAGGTAATTGTACGTATTTTTTTGCATCAGAATTGCACTCCCTGTGAGACCATTCTTTTTTAAATATAAACTTATAACTGGTTTTGCACCTATATATATATATATATAGGTGCAAAACTTTAATTTTTTAATTTATATGAAATAAAGAACTAAAGTTATATTTTCCCTTAACATTTTTTCATATGAAGACATAAAACTGACATTGAACATTGTTCTGGAGGATGACATGACAGGCCAGGGTAACCTAACCTAATTGATATCAATGTTCAGATAAGTTGACCAATCAAAAGCATCGTCTTATGTACTTTTTGACACACATCTAAAGAGATCTGTTAATATTTAATTTAAAAATTAATACTTAGTCAGCAAGATACGACTATAAAAGGGCTGATGCTCTGAGGAGTTCTTCACAAACCGCCAGCCATGAGAGCTGTTGTGCTTGCCCTGACTGTAGCCCTTGTGGGTAAGTAAATTTTGAACTTAAGGTCTTCCTCTTTCTCTTTTCTTTAAAGATTTCTCTTTAAGTAAAATACATTTAGAACCTCTTTAAAAATTAGACAATTGTCAAAGCATATTCTCTCTTTTGTTTTTTCAGCATGTCAACAGATCAACCTTGGTAAGTAATATGATTTTGTACAATTTTTTTTTTAACTGATAATTTACAACCATTGCATTCTTTCTTAAACACTACTCTACCTTTTTCAGTTCCTGAGTTTGCCCTCGATAAGACCTATGTCTACAAGTATGAGGCTCTGCTCTTGAGCGGTCTTCCTCAGGAAGGTTTGGCCAGAGCAGGTATAAAAGTCAACAGCAAGGTTCTCCTCACTGCCATGACCGAGAACACCTTCCTGATGAAGGTAATAACCATTAAGAACTGTAGAAATTGTAAGATTTCTACATTAAAGGACAAAAACAACAACACAAAATATGTCATAATTTGCTGTTAAAAGCAACAATGCCCTCATTAAAGTAAAGATGTTTCCTTACAGCTCATGGATCCTCTACTCCACGAGTATGCTGGCATTTGGCCCAGGGATCCATTTGTTCCTGCCACTAAGCTCACCTCAGCACTGGCTGCTCAGCTTCAGATTCCCATCAAGTTTGAGTATGCTAATGGTGTGGTCGGAAAGGTATTTGCCCCTGCAGGAGTCTCCCCAACAGTCATGAACTTGCACAGAGGTATCCTCAACATCCTTCAGCTCAACCTCAAGAAGACCCAGAACATCTATGAGCTGCAAGAGGTGGGTCAGTGATCCTAGTACCTTTTTTTGTACATGTATCTTGAGTTCTGCAAACTTATATTTTACTTGTCCTTCAAGGCTGGAGCTCAGGGAGTGTGCAGGACCCACTACGTCATCAATGAGGATCTAAAGGCCAACCAAATTTTTGTCACCAAGTCTAAGGATCTGCGTCACTGCCAGGAGAGAATCATGAAGGACGTCGGTTTGGCATACACTGAGAGGTGTGCTGAATGCACAGAGGTAATGAAGAAAACTGTAAAGAACTGAAATATTTAAAATGCCAGAAGTCAAATCGTCACAACCATTTTCTCAACAGAGGGTCAAGGGTCTGATTGAAACTGCAGCTTACAACTACATCATGAAACCAGCTGCAGCCGGTGTACTGATCGCTGAGGCAACAGTTGAGGAAGTGTATCAGTTCTCACCCTTGAATGAGATCCATGGTGCGGCAATGATGGAAGCAAAGTATGACTGATCATCTATGAGATATTAGAAATATAAATTAACAATATTCCAAATCTTACTTGAGTTACAATTCCTAAAATTATTATTTCTTTCAGACAAACCTTGACTTTTGTTGAGAATGAGAAGACCCCTGTTGTTCCAATCAAAGCTGATTACATGGCCCGTGGATCCCTGCAGTATGAGTTTGCAGCTGAGATTCTTCAGACTCCCATTCAACTCATGAAGATCAGTGATGCACCAGCCCAGGTATAGTTCATACTTTAAAACTTTAAAAATCAAAGCCTCTGATCCATGTTGAAGACATCAACTTAGTGTTGCTCCTTCACTCTCCAGATTATTGAAGTTCTTAAGCACCTTGTTACAAACAATGTGGCCATGGTCCATGATGATGCTCCCCTTAAGTTTGTTCAGCTTATCCAGCTTCTGCGTTTTGCCACCTTGGAGAATATTGAGGCTATCTGGGCTCAGTTCAAGGACCAACCAGTTTACAGGTACATTCTGTGACCAATAAGTTAATAGGAATATAGTACAAGGGCAGTTTTTTATTATGTATATATTTTAAACTATGACTCTGGTAGGCGCTGGCTTCTGGATGCTCTTCCTGCTGTTGGCACACCAGTCATTGTAAAACTGGTCAAGGAGAAGTTCCTGTCTGGTGAACTTACTCTTCCCGAGTTCATTCAGGCTCTTGTGGTTGCTCTGCAAATGGTCACTGCTGATCTGGAAACCATCCAGTTGACAGCTGTGGGTATATCTTACTATATTTAAAATGTTGTTCTTCAAATGTTGCCTTAAATAATCGTGCCACATGTTGTCAAACAGAGTTTGGCTTTGCACGAGAAAATTGCCACAATCCCAGCTCTGCGTGAAGTTGTCATGCTCGGATATGGTTCCATGATTGCCAAGCACTGTGTTGCAGTTCCCACTTGCTCTGCTGAGCTCCTCAGGGTAAACACCTTAAGCCTTCCACAAATTCCTGACAGGGACTTTCTTTTGAATATTTGTCTGATTGTATGTGTTTCAAACTCTTCAGCCCATCCATGATATTGCTGCAGAGGCCATTTCCAAGAATGACATCCCTGAAATCACTTTGGCTCTTAAAGTTATGGGCAATGCTGGTCATCCTGCTAGTCTTAAACCCATCATGAAGCTCCTACCTGGACTGAGAACTGCAGCTACTGCTCTGCCACTTAGGGTCCAGGTTGATGCCATCTTGGCCCTGAGGAACATTGCCAAGAAAGAGCCCAGACTTGTAAGTGTCAGAAGTTGTAGAAATGAATAAAAGTTGATTATGCACATTTTCTTCCAATAATAAACTAACCTTGTTTCCTGATCCAGGTTCAGCCAGTGGCACTGCAGCTTGTATTGGACAGGGCTCTCCACCCAGAAGTGCGCATGGTTGCTTGTATTGTGTTGTTTGAGACCAAGCCCTCAGTGGCTCTCGTCACCGGTCTTGCTGGTGCTTTGAAGCTTGAGACTAACATGCATGTCGCAAGCTTCGCCTATTCTCATATCAAGTCCTTGACCAGAATCACTGCTCCTGATATGGCAGCCGTGTAAGAACAGCAAATAATTTTTTTAATATATTTTACTTCATCATATCACTTAAGCGCAAACATATGAGGTAATCATGGTTGTCCATTTCAGTGCTGGTGCAGCTAATGTTGCCATCAAGCTTATGAGCCGCAAACTGGACAGGCTTAGTTTCCGTTTCAGCAGAGCCCTTCAGTTTGACTTCTATCATAGTAAGTCTTACTATTTTTACAAATGTGTAAAAAAAATTCTCCTGACACTGAAATATGACATAACTGCATTTTGCCTTTGTTTGTGTGCAGCTCCTCTTATGGTTGGAGCTGCTGGTAGTGCCTTCATGATCAATGATGCTGCCACTATCCTGCCCAGAGCTGTTGTCGCTAAAGCACGTGCTTACCTGGCTGGAGCTGCTGCTGATGTTATTGAGGTGGACCAACCAAGATTTTGTTTGTTGGTTTTTTAAATCTGATTCATGGGTTTAAATGTGTTCAGTCTTCACACAATTGATCCTCTCCAACAGATTGGTGTGAGAACTGAAGGAATCCAGGAGGCTCTTCTGCAATCTCCTGCTGCAGATGAAAGCGTTGACCGTATGACAAAGATTAAGCGCACCCTGAGAGCAGTAAGTTTTCATATCCAGTGTACTGTATAATTTTATACTTTTAAATAATATCATAAACATGATGTATATGACTTTTCTTTAACCGCTCAAGCTTGCAAACTGGAAGGCCTTGCCAACCAATCAGCCATTGGCTTCAGCATACATCAAATTACTTGGACAAGAAGTGGCTTTTGTCAAAGTTGACAAGACCGTCATTGAAGAAGCGATACCGGTATTGTGTAGTAGTTTATGTCCCATCTATCATTACAATATCTTTTTGAGATCTGTCTAACATGTAATTCTTACCATTAGAATTAAGTTTTTCATAAACACTATCCACAGATTGTGACTGGACCCAAACCACGTGAGCTGTTGAAGTCGGCTCTTAAAAAACTGCAGGAAGGAATTGCCTTGCAGTATGCCAAACCCCTGCTTGCAGCTGAAGTGCGCCGTATCTTGCCAACAGCAGTTGGTGTGCCCATGGAGCTCAGTTTGTACACTGCTGGTGTTGCTGCTGCAAGTCTCAGTGGTATGTTTTTTTCTTAGAATTTGTAGAATCTTTACTCAGATGTGACAGGGTCACTTCTTAGTTTGATGTTGTTCTGATCATCTTTCCAGTTCAGGCCACCATTACACCTCCTCTTCCTGAGGCGATTGAAACCATGACTCTTGAGCAGCTTAAGAAGACTGATGTTCAACTCCAAGTGGAAGCTAGACCAAGGTACATTTTTGCAGCTAATTTCATGAAGATAATGTGCACAGCAGCAGTTTTACAAACAAATCTCCCTTACTCTTTTTTTCAGTGTTGCTCTCCAGACCTTTGCTGTAATGGGAGTGAACACTGCTTTGATCCAAGCTGCTGTTATGGCGAGAGGAAAGATCCGTACAATTGCTCCTGGAAAAGTGACTGCAAGAGCAGACATTCTTAAGGGCAACTACAAGGTTGAGGCTCTGCCTGTTGAGCTTCCTGAACATATTGCTGCTGTGAGGTAATAAAATCGTTGTGATGTCAGAGTGAAGTCAGTGTAATGGCTCTTTTGTAAAATATTGTTTATTTTTCTTATTGTGACAGCTTTGAGACACTTGCTGTGGTCAGAAACATTGAAGATCCCGCTGCTGAGAGGATTGTTCCCTTGGTTCCTGCGATGGCCCTGCAAAACCCTCAGACATCTTATGCTGGTGATTTGGTAAGCTTTAAATACACATATGAAGCATGCTAACATTTGCTTCAAGCTCCATAGTGGAAAGTCTTGATTTTTTTTTTCTTTCCAGTCCTCTGAGATGCCACCTGAGACTCCTCTGAGAGCTCCTGCTCCATTCCACAAGACTCTCTGTCTTGCTGTCCCATACATTGAAATCAAGGGATGCATTGAGGTGAACTCTCACAATGCTGCTTTTATCAAAAATGCTCCTCTGTTCTACATAATTGGACAACACTCAGCCCGCGCTACACTGGCAAGAGGTACATTTACAAAAAAGACAACATTCATGAAAGGATTTTCAGATAAAATGAAAATTAACGGTCTGTTGTTTTGGCTTTAGCTGAAGGTCCTGCAGTTGAAAGACTGGAGCTTGAAGTCCAAGTTGGTCCCAGAGCTGCTGAGAGGCTCCTTAAGCAAATCAGCCTCATTGATGAGGAGACTCCAGAAGGAAAGGCCTTCCTGTTGAAACTGAGGGAAATCCTGGAGACTGAAGATAAAAAAGCTCCTGTCTCATCTAAGAGCAGCAGCAGTAGTCGCATCATCAGCAGCAGCAGCAGCTCAAGCTCCTCTTTGTCCAGCTCTCGTATGACTGAGGTGAGGATGTCAAATGTGGTGTGTTGGTTAAGTAGCCAGTATGTGTCAATAACAGTCTTTTTATTTATTTTCAGACTGTCACCATCAGGGAGCCTTTCAGGAAATTCCACAAAGATCGGGTAACTACTTAAAATACTATTGTTATAATTAATACTTTAGATTATTAATGTCTATTGCTTATTACAGAAGATATTTTTGCTTGCAGCACATGGCACCCCATGGTGCCTCAAAGGCAGTTAGCAGTGGAAGTGCTGCAGCTAGTTTTGAGGCTCTCCAGAAACAGGTGAATGAATTAGTGCCATCTGGTTGTTCAAAATAACACAAAACCCAAAGGTAATATCCCATTTAATTGTTTCTATGGTTTACGCTTTCAGGCTAAGTTCCTTGGAAATGCTGGTCCACCTGTTTTTGCTGTCATTGCCCGTGCTGTGAGAGCTGACCGCAAGCTCCTGGGCTACCAGCTTGCTGCTTACTTTGACAAGCCAACTGCAAGAATACAGCTCGTTGTTTCTTCCATCACTGAAAACGACAACATGAAGATCTGTCTTGACGGAGCCCTCCTGAGCAAACACAAAGTTGCTGTAAGCCTGGAAGTGCAATTTAAAAATAAGTGTCTGGATTAATTTTTTATGTTAAAGCACCAATTTGTTTTCCAGGCCAAAGTTGCTTGGGGTCCAGAGTGCCAACAGTATGCAGTTATTGCTAAAGCTGAGGCTGGTGTACTGGGTGAATTCCCTGCTGCACGTCTAGAGGTCGAATGGGAGAGGCTGCCAGTAATTGTCACCACCTATGCCAAAAAGTAATGTTAATGAACACTAAACAACAAATGTATAGTGTAGAAATTGGCACTGGTTTATTATTTACTTTTCTCTTTGCACCCCTTCACCACTAGGCTGTCTAAGCACATACCCATGGCAGCCATCAAGGCAGGCTTTAGATATGAAAGAGTAACGAACGCTGACAAAGAGATTGAACTGACTGCCGCCTTACCAACTCAGAGATCCTTGAATGTCATTGCTAGGATTCCAGAGGTGAAATAGTTTTTCTTTGAATTATGACTCACACAGAGATATAAAAATAAAATGCAACTAATTGGTTTTGTTCTTGTTTCTATAGATGACACTGTCAAGAATGGCTATTCCTCTTCCCATCGCTGTTCCCATCAATCCAGATGGAACCCTTTCCATTCATATTGATGAGGACATTCTCACCTGGATCCAGAAACATATCAAGGAGGAATAAGATATGACAAAGTACATTTTCAGAAGAGAAAGCGAGCTGTGTTCATAGAGAATAGATTTTTCTTTAACTGTTTAATTGAATACATTACCACTGTTGTCATGTACAGTATGTAATGCAATGCAATCCAATGCTAATAAATACCTTGCAAGTGAAATTGTGTGAATTGTTTTTTTTTATTTTATAATAACACAAAGCAAAACCCATAACAGTTTTTCCACACTTCACAATAAGGTTTGCAAATGCCCATAATGAACAGTTTATGAAAAATAATAATTACAGTAAAGGGGCTTTACTAGAGTGAACTTGTATAGAGGCATATTAGAGACCACACCAAATACACAGCTAAAGTCAGAATTTCTAATTTTCTTGGTAAATATAAATCTGGGGGAAGGGGGTGGGCACATATTGGCCAAAACTATTAGCACCTCAAGAAATTATGCATAAAATACTGTGGGGAAAATAATTATTCAATCCCCTGCTGATGTTCTACTCTTAAAGAGAGTGCTCCTAATCTCAGTTTGTGACCTGTATAAAAGACACCTGTCCACAGAAGCAATCAATCAGTCAGATTCCAAACTCTCAACTATGGCCAAGACAAAAGAGCTGTCCAAGGATGTCAGGGACAAGATTGTAGACCTACACAAGGCTGGAGTGGGCTACAAGACCATCAGTGAACTCAAGGCAGCTTGGACCATATTCACCAAGAAAACAATTGGTAGCACACTACACCATGAAGGACTGAAATTCTACAGCATCCACAAGGTCCCCCTGCTCAAGAAAGCACATGTACAGGCCCGTCTTAAGTTTGCCAATGAACATCTGAATGATTTAGAGTTTAACTTGGTGAAAGTGTTATGGTCAGATGAGACCAAAATCAAGATCTCTGGTCTCAACTCGCCATGTTTGGAGGAGGAGAAATGCTGCCTCTGACCCCAAGAACAACATCCCCACCGTAAAAAACATGGAGGTGGAAACATTATGCTTTGGGGGTGTTTTTCTGCTAAGGGGACAGGACAACTGCACCACATCAAAGGGACGATGGACGGGGCCATGTACCATTGTCAAATCATGGGTGAGAACCATTGAAAATGGGTCATGGATGGGTATTCCAGCATGACAATGACCCAAAACACACAACCAAGGCAACAAAGGAGTAGTTCAAGAAGCAGCACATTAGGGTCCTGGAATGTCCTAGCCAGTATCCAGACCTTAATCCCATTGAAAATCTGTGGAGGGAGCTCAAAGTTCGAGTTGCCAAACGTCAGCCTTGAAACCTTAAGGCCGGGACACACCAACCCAACGATCGGCCGTCTGGCCTCGTCGGGCAGTTGGTGGGCGTCGGTGAAGCAGGTTGGTTCGGTGTGTTCTGCACGTCGGCTCTCGTCGGCTTTCGTCGGGCTCGCGTTGGCCAAAGTTTGCCCGATTCGACATGTTGAATCGGCGTCGGGCTTGTCGGGGCCGTCTGGGAAAGAGAGCGCTCTGATTGGCTGTTCAGACATCGAATCAGAGCGCGTGGAGGACTTGAACGTGAAGTGATGTAACAAGCAAAGGAAAGAGTCAAGAGGTAACCGGCTCGCTGTCATCATTTTGCAATTCGCACAATTCGAAACCAACTATGGCTGTGTGGAACGAAGCTATTGAAGACGAGCTGATCAATTTGATCCAAGACAGGCCAGTGCTGTAAGACATAACGGAAAACGCTCTTCTTGGAATGAAAATACAGACTACTGCCATCTGCAGGTACAGATATATCTCCTCACGCATGCGCAGAAAGCACCTTCTAGTTTGTAGTCGGCTTTTGTCAATTCGGTGTGTTCGAGCTCAGTTTAATTGCCCAGACGCCCGCAGACGCAGCCGACTAGAGGCGACAAGACGGTCGGTTTTCGTCGGCGCTAGTTGGTTGGCGTCGGGTTGGTGTGTCCCGGCCTTTAATGAATTGGAGAGGATCTGCAAAGAGGAGTGGGACAAAATCCGTCCTGAGATGTGTGCAAACCTGGTGGCCAACTACAAGAAACGTCTGACCTCTGTGATTGCCAACAAGGGTTTTGCCACCAAGTACTAAGTCATGTTTTGTGAAGGGGTCAAATACTTATTTTACTTTCTAAAATGCATCAATCAATTTTTAACTTTTTTGAAATATGTTTTTTCTATATTTTTTTTTTAAAATAAACCTACCATTAAAATTATAGTCTGGTCTAGGGATGCTCATATTGACCGTTTAACCGTTAACCGACAGTAAGAATTTTAACCGATTATTACTATCAGTCAAACGGTTTAAAGGGTTTTTTTTCTTTCCTTTTTTTTTTTTACGTTTGCTGCATGGTGAAAGAAATAATGCTATTTGTAAGTTATCTGTTTACTCACGAGCGAGTGTCGACACGTGCAGTGTGGCTGTACAGACATATTTCGCTTCACCTTTACTTAGTTAACTGATGTAGTATATGCAACTCAATGGCAAGTGGCGATATTGGGTTATCAGAGAGTGAATTTGTAAGTGAATGTATCACTGGAAAACTATCACTCATCCTAGTAGTGTTGTCAAAAATATCGATACTTCGATAAATATCGATACTGAAATATCGGTACCAATACTAACTTCCCAAAGTATCGATACTAGCCGAGCTGTCACTTTCACTTCTCTCCAAAAGGCGCGACAAACACCACACGTGACCGCAGTGCCTGTCTCCTCTCATTCGCTCTGGTTAAATAGGAAGTGAAGCGAAATAGAAAGGCGAGTGCGGCGACCCCGCCACCGGCTTTGACTGATAAAGAACACAGCTTAACTAACTTAACCTAACTTAAGTTCTAAGATTAGTTATAGTTCAGTTCATTTTAAAAAGTGTGGTCTAAAAAGAAAAAAAAAATAGTTAAACAACAAAAACAACACACTCACAACCTACACTACCTGTTGTATTTGTAATTGAACAGCAGATAAAGTATGAAACAAACTCAAATGAAGGTAAGAGGCTGAACAGGGCTGTAGCAGTGTACATTTGCACATTCCTCATTGTCATGTTATCTTGTTATATTTATTTTTAAATTAAAAAAGAAATTTACCCCTTTAATATTGTGGCAGTTTTTTTTTCTCTGTGGTATAGGAAATGGTATCGAATATCGATATTTTTCAAGGTATCGTATCGAAGTTAGAAATTCCAGTATCGTGACAACACTACATCCTAGAGTAGTTCATCGCAATCTCATAAAGTTATTAAAAAGTAATAAAATAACCTTTACACTGCACAATTCATCTCTTATTTATATAATACCTACACTTTCTTTGTTTTAATGAGAGAGTTTGCGAAAGTGCAGAAATCAACAAAACTAAAACCGGCACTTTGAGTGGTGAGTGGAGAGTGGATTGTAACATAGCCTCCTCTGATTGGCCACACTGATCATCAAATCAGCATGTATGTCTGTGATTGGCTATTGCTGAACACTGTAAAACACATAGATATATATATAATACCTAGACGCCTCATACGTCAACGCGCCCGCCATGTTTGTCCGGGCAAGACTGCCTTAAAAGCAAATGGAGGTAAACGGGGGAGCTGCGTTTTTTTCTGGATAAAAACACGATAACGTTTACATTTTACAGCTGATTTCAGTGGATTGTGATCTACACGGAGTTAAAAATAACTCTGTCTTAAGTTATTTAATTAGGCTTGGAAAATTATTGATTTTCGTAAGAAATTGTGAAAGCGCACCATTGTCATCCTTGTTAATTAGGATGTTTTTTCAGCTAACAGTTCTAATATTAATTTAATATTACTGTGGTTTATACATTTAATGTAATTTTAATGTACAATAAATAAAATTAAGTTTTTCCATTGCTCTCTCTGTCTTCAACCCCAACATTTTAGCTTTTCTTGTGCTTCAGGTCAGAACACAGCTCGTTCCTTTTGAAATAGTGGGGAAAAATCGAAATAATACATATTTAAGTACTAATAATTTACCATCATTAAGAAACTAGAATAAAACCAACGAATACCAATCAAAATGTGATTCACTGGTAGGTCTGCTTTCTACTTTCTTAGCACTCTATGCAGATATAAACTCCACAAAAACAATAACAAATGTACCTGACCCAGTAAAGCTTAGTTACAGTGGTGAAATATTGTGCATTGATACAGTGCACAGTAAAAATATAGTGAAAGTGATATTTGTAATATTAAAAGGTGTGTGTAGTACATGTTGTAGTAAAGTGAATAATATAACAAAATAGCAAGTACAACAGTACAATAACAGTAATTTAATAGATTTATAATAGCAAACACATGTATAATACCATAATGAATAAATAAATGAAACGAATGACAATACATGAGTAATACCAAGTAGAATATGTTATATATACAGAACAAACAATAATGAAAAATAAATGAATAGTAAATTATAAAGTAAATTATACTATCATGAAAAGTAGTTTAACAATATTTGTGTAAAAAAATAAAGACAGAAAATACTAAAAAAAATTATAAAAAATACATAAAATCTGCAAAATGTTAATTATTTTACCAAATACATACAACATGCATGTTATTTTTTTATTTAGTACTGACCTGAATAAGATATTTGACATTAAAGACGTTTACATAATAGTCCACAAGAGAAAACAAAAGTTGAATTTATAAAAATTACCCCGTTCAAAAGTTTACATACACTTGATTCTTAATACCGTGTTGTTACCCAATGATCCACAGCTGTGTTTTGTTTAGTGATAGTTGTTTATGAGTCCTTTGTTTGTCCTGAACAGTTAAACTGCCTGCTGTTCTTCAGAAAAATCCTTCAGGTCCCACACATTCTTTGGTTTTCCAGCATTTTTGTGTGTCTGAACCTTTTCCAACGATGACTGCATGATTTTGAGATCCATCTTTTCACACTGAGGGACTCATATGCAACTATTACAGAAACACTCACTGACGCTCCAGAAGGAAAAACAATGCATTAGAGCTGGGGGTGAAAACTTTTGAACAGGAGATGTGTACATTTTCTTATTTTGCCTAAATATAATTTTTCTTTGTTTAGTACTGACCTTCAAAAGCTACAAAAGATAGATTTTTCCCAGAAGACAAAAAAAGTTAATAGTACCCTACCCTATTCTTCACATTTCAAAAATCAAGATCAGCATTAAACAACCTGTGTAAATGCAGTCTATAATATTGTGATTGACTGAAGAAACTGGTTATATTTAAATATTTGTCTAAAAATGACTGAAATATTAACTTGTACAGGACTTTAACTTGTGCAAATACAATATTAGGCTGAGAAGGTTTAGTCTCTTGGAAATGCAGAGAACAGTCCACTGACAGGCTTTCTTCAGCTTTCCTTCAGGCTTGTGTTGTCCTGTTTGCAATTGGCTAAAAAGGGAAAAAATAATAATCAGTCCACAGTTTTATGATAAGCTATCAAATCCTTATGATCTAGTAATTATAAACTTTTTGTAAATGAGCATAATAACAAAGTGCTCACTGTACTCATTAAGAATATTGTGCTCATAAAACAATTTCGTTTATGATATAAACTACAATATACATTAAAACCTAATAAGAATTAAATTAAACTTCATGATTTCACATAATGCCTCAGCTTTCACAGCTAACTAATGTTAGCGATATTGCTAGCTATTAATAGCTATTAATTAATCTGTCACTGGTGGTAAAAAAGCTGTCAACAAACGTTAAATATGACCCAAAAACAAATAGAAACAAATGTTCAGTCTTACCTGTGAAAGATAATACCCCGAGATCTGTTTTTATTCCTGTGCGATGGTTTGTAGATGCCCAAGTTGGGACTCACTAAATTCCAGGGGTTTCATTACCACGACGTAAAATGGGCGTCCCTGGGGGCGTTGGGAAAACGCCCCTTTCTAAAAAAAAAATTATTAAGAGAGGTCACCGATCATGCGCAGTAAGTCAGTTTTTTTGCGCGGGCATTTCAAAACCTAGGATCAGCACTGATGGATAATGAAGGACAACACAGTCATACAGGTTATTTTTATGTTTTAAAATCTTAAATTTAAACGATTTTCGAAAACAAATAAACAGCCGTTATAGAAATGTAAAACGTGTAGCGTCTATTTACGAAAATAAATCATGGTTTACAACGGTATCGTGGCCAGGTAACGTTATTTCAAGACACTGTAATGTTATATGAATATAATTATGAAGGGCACGGAACCCCTGTGATTGTGGACAGGTATTTCAAAATACTGTATATGAATATAATTATGAAGTGCACGAAACCCCTGCGATCGTGGACAGGTATTTCAAGATATTGTATATGAATATAATTATGAAGTGCACGAAACCCCTGCGATCGTGGACAGGTATTTCAAGACACTGTATGCATATAATTATGAAGTGCACGAAACCCCTGCGAACGTGGACAGGTATTTCAAGACACTGTATGCATATAATTATGAAGTGCACGAAACCCCTGCGAACGTGGACAGGTATTTCAAGACACTGTATGCATATAATTATGAAGTGCACGAAACCCCTGCGATCTTGGACAGGTATTTCAAGATATTATATGAATATAATTATGAAGTGCACGAAACCCCTGCGAACGTGGACAGGTATTTCAAGACACTGTATGCATATAATTATGAAGTGCACGAAACCCCTGCGATCGTGGACAGGTATTTCAAGACACTGTATGAATATAATTATGAAGTGCACGAAACCCCTGCGAACGTGGACAGGTATTTCAAGACACTGTATGCATATAATTATGAAGTGCACGAAACCCCTGCGTTCTTGGACAGGTATTTCAAGATATTATATGAATATAATTATGAAGTGCACGAAACCCCTACGAACATGGACAGGTATTTCAAGACACTGTATGCATATAATTATGAAGTGCACAAAACCCCTGCGATCTTGGACAGGTATTTCAAGATATTATATGAATATAATTATGAAGTGCACGAAACCCCTGCGAACGTGGACAGGTATTTCAAGACACTGTATGCATATAATTATGAAGTGCACGAAACCCCTGCGATCTTGGACAGGTATTTCAAGATATTATAGACGGTTTCAACGGCAACAACATAAACAAACGTTACTGCGCATGCACGCTTTTGTGGCCCAAACTTAACTTCCGGTAGACATCCAAATAGAATCAATAACAACAGCTAAATCCTTCTAGAGTAGATTATTTTTTTAATAACAAGCAAAATATGTTGGCTGCGTAAATTAGACTGATTTATTAAAAATGCAAACTCATCCTTTGCCAGCAGGAGGTGCTTTAAGCATTAAGCACGAGAAACGAGGTTTCCCCGGTAATGGCTATAGACAAAGCAGCTCTTAATTTAAAAACGCTGCCTTATGCAGGATGAAATGAAAATGACATTTTCTAAAGACAGTCTTTCTTCAGAAATACAGTGATATAAAAACACCCACGCCTCTGTTTGATTTTTAAACGTGCATTACGTTTATTCAACGAAGTCTATTGGAAAATCAGTCGGTTTTTATATCGTGGCAGGTCGCCACAAATAAATAAATGTTTGGGAAACACATACCACAGCACAATTACCTGAGACCAACTTCATTATTCATTATTAGCTACGTTTGTAGCCCGCGACACGAACCAGACAGATAAACAAACACAGACCGGAAGTTAACTTAGGTCCAGGCGCGTGCGCCCGATGAAACCGTCTATATGAATATAATTATGAAGTGCACGAAACCCCTGCGAACATGGACAGGTATTTCAAGACACTGTATGCATATAATTATGAAGTGCACGAAACCCCTGCGATCTTGGACAGGTATTTCAAGATATTATATGAATATAATTATGAAGTGCACGAAACCCCTGCGTTCGTGGACAGGTATTTCAAGACACTGTATGCATATAATTATGAAGTGCACGAAACCCCTGCGATCTTGGACAGGTATTTCAAGATATTATATGAATATAATTATGAAGTGCACGAAACCCCTGCGAACGTGGACAGGTATTTCAAGACACTGTATGCATATAATTATGAAGTGCATGAAACCCCTGCGTTCGTGGACAGGTATTTCAAGACACTGTATGCATATAATTATGAAGTGCATGAAACCCCTGCGTTCGTGGACAGGTATTTCAAGACACTGTATGCATATAATTATGAAGTGCAAGAAACCCCTGCGATCTTGGACAGGTATTTCAAGATATTATATGAATATAATTATGAAGTGCACGAACCCCTGCGAACGTGGACAGGTATTTCAAGACACTGTATGCATATAATTATGAAGTGCACGAAACCCCTGCGATCTTGGACAGGTATTTCAAGATATTATATGAATATAATTATGAAGTGCACGAAACCCCTGCGAACGTGGACAGGTATTTCAAGACACTGTATGCATATAATTATGAAGTGCACGAAACCCCTGCGAACGTGGACAGGTATTTCAAGACACTGTATGCATATAATTATGAAGTGCACGAAACCCCTGCGATCTTGGACAGGTATTTCAAGATATTATATGAATATAATTATGAAGTGCACGAAACCCCTGCGAACGTGGACAGGTATTTCAAGACACTGTATGCATATAATTATGAAGTGCACGAAACCCCTGCGATCGTGGACAGGTATTTCAAGACACTGTATGAATATAATTATGAAGTGCACGAAACCCCTGCGTTCTTGGACAGGTATTTCAAGATATTATATGAATATAATTATGAAGTGCACGAAACCCCTGCGAACATGGACAGGTATTTCAAGACACTGTATGCATATAATTATGAAGTGCACGAAACCCCTGCGATCTTGGACAGGTATTTCAAGATATTATATGAATATAATTATGAAGTGCACGAAACCCCTGCGAACGTGGACAGGTATTTCAAGACACTGTATGCATATAATTATGAAGTGCACGAAACCCCTGCGATCTTGGACAGGTATTTCAAGATATTATAGACGGTTTCAACGGCAACAACATAAACAAACGTTACTGCGCATGCACGCTTTTGTGGCCCAAACTTAACTTCCGGTAGACATCCAAATAGAATCAATAACAACAGCTAAATCCTTCTAGAGTAGATTATTTTTTTAATAACAAGCAAAATATGTTGGCTGCGTAAATTAGACTGATTTATTAAAAATGCAAACTCATCCTTTGCCAGCAGGAGGTGCTTTAAGCATTAAGCACGAGAAACGAGGTTTCCCCGGTAATGGCTATAGACAAAGCAGCTCTTAATTTAAAAACGCTGCCTTATGCAGGATGAAATGAAAATGACATTTTCTAAAGACAGTCTTTCTTCAGAAATACAGTGATATAAAAACACCCACGCCTCTGTTTGATTTTTAAACGTGCATTACGTTTATTCAACGAAGTCTATTGGAAAATCAGTCGGTTTTTATATCGTGGCAGGTCGCCACAAATAAATAAATGTTTGGGAAACACATACCACAGCACAATTACCTGAGACCAACTTCATTATTCATTATTAGCTGCGTTTGTAGCCCGCGACACGAACCAGACAGATAAACAAACACAGACCGGAAGTTAACTTAGGTCCAGGCGCGTGCGCCCGATGAAACCGTCTATATGAATATAATTATGAAGTGCACGAAACCCCTGCGAACATGGACAGGTATTTCAAGACACTGTATGCATATAATTATGAAGTGCACGAAACCCCTGCGATCTTGGACAGGTATTTCAAGATATTATATGAATATAATTATGAAGTGCACGAAACCCCTGCGTTCGTGGACAGGTATTTCAAGACACTGTATGCATATAATTATGAAGTGCACGAAACCCCTGCGATCTTGGACAGGTATTTCAAGATATTATATGAATATAATTATGAAGTGCACGAAACCCCTGCGAACGTGGACAGGTATTTCAAGACACTGTATGCATATAATTATGAAGTGCATGAAACCCCTGCGTTCGTGTCCAGGTATTTCAAGACACTGTATGCATATAATTATGAAGTGCATGAAACCCCTGCGTTCGTGGACAGGTATTTCAAGACACTGTATGCATATAATTATGAAGTGCAAGAAACCCCTGCGATCTTGGACAGGTATTTCAAGATATTATATGAATATAATTATGAAGTGCACGAACCCCTGCGAACGTGGACAGGTATTTCAAGACGCTGTATGCATATAATTATGAAGTGCACGAAACCCCTGCGATCTTGGACAGGTATTTCAAGATATTATATGAATATAATTATGAAGTGCACGAAACCCCTGCGAACGTGGACAGGTATTTCAAGACACTGTATGCATATAATTATGAAGTGCACGAAACCCCTGCGATCGTGGACAGGTATTTCAAGACACTGTATGAATATAATTATGAAGTGCACGAAACCCCTGCGAACGTGGACAGGTATTTCAAGACACTGTATGCATATAATTATGAAGTGCACGAAACCCCTGCGTTCTTGGACAGGTATTTCAAGATATTATATGAATATAATTATGAAGTGCACGAAACCCCTACGAACATGGACAGGTATTTCAAGACACTGTATGCATATAATTATGAAGTGCACGAAACCCCTGCGATCTTGGACAGGTATTTCAAGATATTATATGAATATAATTATGAAGTGCACGAAACCCCTACGAACATGGACAGGTATTTCAAGACACTGTATGCATATAATTATGAAGTGCACGAAACCCCTGCGATCTTGGACAGGTATTTCAAGATATTATATGAATATAATTATGAAGTGCACGAAACCCCTGCGAACGTGGACAGGTATTTCAAGACACTGTATGCATATAATTATGAAGTGCACGAAACCCCTGCGATCTTGGACAGGTATTTCAAGATATTATATGAATATAATTATGAAGTGCACGAAACCCCTGCGAACATGGACAGGTATTTCAAGACACTGTATGCATATAATTATGAAGTGCACGAAACCCCTGCGATCTTGGACAGGTATTTCAAGATATTATATGAATATAATTATGAAGTGCACGAAACCCCTGCGTTCGTGGACAGGTATTTCAAGACACTGTATGCATATAATTATGAAGTGCACGAAACCCCTGCGATCTTGGACAGGTATTTCAAGATATTATATGAATATAATTATGAAGTGCACGAAACCCCTGCGAACGTGGACAGGTATTTCAAGACACTGTATGCATATAATTATGAAGTGCACGAAACCCCTGCGTTCGTGGACAGGTATTTCAAGACACTGTATGCATATAATTATGAAGTGCATGAAACCCCTGCGTTCGTGGACAGGTATTTCAAGACACTGTATGCATATAATTATGAAGTGCACGAAACCCCTGCGATCGTGGACAGGTATTTCAAGATATTGTATATGAATATAATTATGAAGTGCACGAAACCCCTGCGATCGTGGACAGGTATTTCAAGACACTGTATGCATATAATTATGAAGTGCACGAAACCCCTGCGATCGTGGACAGGTATTTCAAGACACTGTATGCATATAATTATGAAGTGCACGAAACCCCTGCGTTCGTGGACAGGTATTTCAATATACTGTATATGAATATGAAGTGCACGAAAGCCCTGCAATAGTGGAGGTATTTGAAGCAAATTGCTTTTCCCTAACTGCGCATGATCGGTGACCTATGCAAATTCTCAAATAGGCCACGCCTGCCTGGTGACGCAATATCGATTACGCTGTACTGAAACCCCTGGAAAAAAGTGCATCCCTGCCCAAGTTGCTGACAAGTAAGGTATCTTTTCGCTTGTACTGTTATGAGAGTTATGGAGCGTTGCCCGGACCAATATGGCGGCGACGTTGGCGTGCCGTCGAGCGGCCAATGAGGCGTCTAGGTATTATGGTAAAACACGCGCTTCTCCACAAGCATATGACAGTGGTTGGAACTCCCGAACCGCAAATTGAAAGGATTTTTGTGATGGTCGCGGATCTAACAGTTCACAGGCAGCGGTCCAGTCTATCCGTACAGCATGTCCACATGTATAAAAAAAGGCACACTGAGGTATAGGCTGGCCTGCTATATATTTTTATGTCCGATGGGAAGAACAAGACCGGTACCATTCTTCAAAGCGCATAGAAGGATTCAGTGTGTTTTAGTTTTGTCATCTTAATTAGATCGTTATTTAATTTATATATTCAGTGTAGGCCTATATGTTTTATTTTATTTTATTCAGATTTTCTCTGTTCAGAAGTGCTGCTGATGCGTGATCATTTGAGTATATGTCAATACAGTTTTTGTTGTTGCTCTGTATGCTGCTGTTTGCACGTTAAAATAAAACATTTGCTTGTATTTTTAATGTATCATCACAGATACTTGTGCATTCTATTTTTATATTAAACTAATTTATTATTCTAATTTTATCAGTTAACGGTTAATGTTCGGATAACGAGCAGCGGTTGTCGGTCAGGAAAATTAACCGAAATGAGTATCCCTAGTCTGGTCATTTCTTTATCAGGGGGAAAACAAAAAAATTAGGGGATCAAATAATTATTTTCCCCACTGTATCTAATAAGGATATTCCCATTAATTTTAACATTTTTTAGCACACCAAAAAAGATGAAACTGTCCAGCCATGACTTCCTGTTTCACATGAGAGTATAAATATGAGGTAACACAAAGGCCTAATTCTCTTAATCATCCATCACTATAGTAAAACCAAAGAAAATAATTCTAGTTTGCAGTGCAGCAAAAGATTGTTGAACTTTCTATACAAAATGGCTGTTAAAAAGTAGGTAACGCATTAAAAATTCCCATTTTCACCATCAGGGAAATAATTAAGAGGTTCAAATCAACTGGAGACGTTATGAACCTGCCTGGAAGTGGACATGTGTCTATATTGTCCTAATGCATAGCAAGGAGGGTAGTTTGAGTGGCCAACAAATCAGCAGAAATTATTTGAGGCTTGGTGTCAAAACTATGCATGTAATGGTATCAAATCTTCATGTTGCGATTGTTGCTTTATCATGTATTATCACGCTATTGGAAAAGTTGCAAAACAACTGTTTTCATATAAACGATCAAACAGCACCTACAGTACATCACCATACGTTGTTTGGGAGCGCTTTTAGAAAAAATGATCTCCCCTCATCCGAAAACAAACTCGTATAGCATAAAGCATATTCAGTTGCTAGACACCACTGAAACTTGAAATGGGACCGGGTTCTATGACCAGATATAATGTACTGCTGGATCTTTAATGTCATGGGCCAGAAGTCCTTTACATCTTGTTAAAATGCATGGCATCATGGATCCTATCAAAAACCAACATAAAAAATCCAAACCTAACTGTTTCTACTAAACATCTTATAATGGGCCGTGGTTGGATCATCAGCACAGTGATCCAAATCAAACATCAAAATCAACATAAAAATGGTTTACAGAGCACAAAATGAAGGTTCATGGCCATTCCATTCGCCTGACCTGGACCCTATAGAAGATAAGAGAACTGAAGAGGAGAGGCAATGGAAGGATCTAGAGATAGTCTGTTTTGAAGAATGATCTCTGATCTCTTGCCAGGTGTTCTCCATTCTCATCAGGCATTATAGGAGAAGACTCAGAGCTTATCTTGGAGGTTGCGAAATATATTGAATAAAAGGGGTCTAATAATAGTGGGCAACATGTATTACAGAATGTATTATTACATGTATTATTAATTCATAATGTGATGTTCCCTCTATTTTTATTTGTTTTACTTGAATGAATGGTTAGATTTTTAGCAATTTTGTTTCGAAGATCAAAACAGTAAACAATATGTAAAGGATACATGTTTCAAAGCCTTCACTCATACAGTATTTACTAAGAAGGCTATTAGTTTAGTCCTTAACTGTAACTATTGCCATGGCTTGAACATGAACATAAGCTCATCAAGGTAGTCCAACTGGTCTTAAATTTTATTCTGTTATGTTTGGTCAATGGCATCCATAAATCTTTTGCTTAAATATATAGGGATTAGTAAGTTTAATGATATTTGTTCTATCAAATTTTGTTGTCAGTTAATCTGGACAATACATTTAAAAGCTGTACTTTACAGTATTACATAATAAGCAATTTAATCAGAAGTCTGCAATAATGCAAATAACATAAAACACGACTGAGATAGATTAGGACTTTACTACTTCTGTAAGTTCTTCAACCTCTTTTTTATTTGGTGTTATTTTTGACAATAATTTAGAGACATTATTTTAGATGACAGTTCTATGCTAAAATTGGTTTGTCCGAGTTGATCTCAATAGATGACAAATTATAAAAGATGGAAGATTTTATTTACCGTCTTTGAAAATATTACTAAATCTTTTAATTACACTGTAATTTTTTTCAGAGTTCTATCACTGTGGCCTTTTACTTTGTGGTTTTTGTGTTGCTGTACTAATGTCGTTTTTAATGCGTTTAATAAAAATGACTTGCTAACAATTACAAAACTGTCCACGGATCACTCCACATCCAATTCCAAAGTTCATGCAATGTCTTTCAATAAAATAAATAAACTAATGTGGACTTTAACAATTTTTTTTAGATTTAGGTTAGGTTACCCTGGCCCTCAAACTGATAGCTTAGATATGCTTTCAAGCCTGATCGGTTAACAAAAAAATATTAAAATTGCCAATAAAAATTTAGTTCACTGTAATATACCTTACTCCATAGCTATATGCATATCAAAATGTTTTTTTTTTCTCCAACATGATATTATATGACCAAACTGGGGGGGGGAATTACCTTTTTAAATATAAAAGACAATGATTTTACTGCATTTCACTGTGGACATTGGCCTGAAGAATGGCATGATGACAGGCCAGGGTGACCTAACCTTAAAAAGATATTTATATTTAAATAAGTTGACAAAAGTCTTGTCCTGTTTACAATCTGATACTCAGAATACATCTGTTAAAAATTAATTTAAAGAATTAATACTTGGTCAGCAAGAAACCAGTATAAAAGGCCTGTTTCTCAGAGGTGTTCTTCACAAACCACCAGCCATGAGAGCTGTTGTGCTTGCCCTGACTGTAGCCCTTGTGGGTAAGTCAAATATATATTAATACGTTTTTTCTCCTTCTCCCTCTTTTCACCTCTTTGAAAAAACTTTTGAAAATTAGAACCTATTGAAATTGAATTTTAAGAAAAAAAAAATTCTAAGAAAATGTTTTTGTTTGTTTGTTTCAGCGAGTCAACAGATCAACCTTGGTAAGTAATATGATTTGGAAAATTAATTTTTAAGTGGTCACTCAAACTGCATTACTGCTTGAATGTAATAAACTCTGGTACTGACTGAGAAATAATCTACTCTTTTCAGTCCCCGAGTTTGCGCTCGATAAGACCTATGTCTACAAGTATGAGGCTCTGCTCTTGGGCGGTCTTCCTCAGGAAGGTTTGGCCAGAGCAGGAATAAAAGTCAACAGCAAGGTTCTCCTCACTGCCGTGACTGAGAACACCTTCCTGATGAAGGTAATAGCTATTAAAAATTCTAGGTAAAACACAAATAACAAAAAATATCCCAGTTGGCCCCTACTGTTACAATGATCCAATTCTTTAATGCAACATTACAGTCATTTAAACTGAAAATGTCCCCTTACAGCTTATGGATCCTCTACTCCACGAGTATGCTGGCATTTGGCCCAGGGATCCATTTGTTCCTGCCACTAAGCTCACCTCAGCACTGGCTGCTCAGCTTCAGATTCCCATCAAGTTTGAGTATGCTAATGGTGTGGTCGGAAAGGTATTTGCCCCTGCAGGAGTCTCCCCAACAGTCATGAACTTGCACAGAGGTATCCTCAACATCCTTCAGCTCAACCTCAAGAAGACCCAGAACATCTATGAGCTGCAAGAGGTAGGAAAGTGATCCTATTACAATTTTGAAGGCATTAGTGATGCCTTCTTGAGTTCTGCAATCTTATTTTTTGACTTCTCCTTCAAGGCTGGTGCTCAGGGAGTGTGCAGGACCCACTATGTCATCAATGAGGATCTAAAGGCCAACCACATTTTTGTCACCAAGTCTAAGGATCTGCGTCACTGCCAGGAGAGAATCATGAAGGACGTCGGTTTGGCATACACTGAGAGATGTGCTGAATGCACAGAGGTAATGAAGAAAACTGGAAAGAACTGAAATATTTACTCAATGAAAATGACAAAAGTCAAAAGGTCACATACCTATCTCTCAACAGAGGGTCAAGGGTCTGATTGAAACTGCATCTTACAACTACATAATGAAACCAGCAGCCACCGGTGTACTGATCGCTGAGGCAACAGTTGAGGAAGTGCATCAGTTCTCACCCTTGAATGAGATTCATGGTGCGGCAATGATGGAAGCAAGGTATGACTGATACGAGATTTCTATAACAAATATGAACTAACGATATTCCTAGCATATCACATTAACTTTAAGCTTCAGAAAAATTCAGAAATGCTTATTTGTTTCAGACAAACCTTGACTTTTGTTGAGATTGAGAAGACCCCTGTTGTTCCAATCAAAGCTGATTACATGGCCCGTGGATCCCTGCAGTATGAGTTTTCAACTGAGATTCTTCAGACTCCCATTCAACTCATGAAGATCAGTGACGCACCAGCCCAGGTATAATGCATTATTTACAGTCTTTAATGATCAAAGCTCATGGATAATGCTGAATACATCAACTGAGCATTGCTTTTTCTCTCTCTAGATTATCGAAATCCTAAAAAACCTTGTTGCGAACAATGTGGCCATGGTCCATGATGATGCTCCCCTTAAGTTTGTTCAGCTTATCCAGCTTCTGCGTGTTGCCACCTTGGAGAATATTGAGGCTATCTGGGCTCAGTTCAAGGACAAACCAGTTTACAGGTACATTCTGTGAACAATAAGTTAGTATAGGAATATAGACATATTACACAGTATGTGTATATTTTAAATCTATGACACTGGTAGGCGCTGGCTTCTGGATGCTCTTCCTGCTGTTGGCACACCAGTCATTGTTAAACTGGTCAAGGAGAAGTTCCTGGCTGGTGAACTTACCCTTCCCGAGTTCATTCAGACTCTTGTGGTTGCTCTGCAAATGGTCACTGCTGATCTAGAAACCATCCAGTTGACCGCTGTGGGTACATCTAACTATACTCAAAATGCTGCTCTTTAAATATTGCCTTAAATAATCATGCCACATTTTGTCAAACAGAGTTTGGCTTTGAACGAGAAAATTGCCAGAATCCCAGCTCTGCGTGAAGTTGTCATGCTCGGATATGGTTCCATGATTGCCAAGCACTGTGTTGAAGTTCCTACTTGCCCTGCTGAGCTCCTCAGGGTAAACACCTCAAGTCCTCTCTAACTTTCTTTCAATGACTTACTCTTTAATATATGTCTAAATGCACATGCCTCAAACTCCTCAGCCAATTCATGAGATTGCTGCAGAGGCCATTTCTAAGAATGACATTCCTGAAATCACTTTGGCTCTTAAAGTTATGGGCAATGCTGGTCATCCTGCTAGTCTTAAACCCATCATGAAGCTCCTACCTGGACTGAGAACTGGAGCTACTGCTCTGCCACTTAGGGTCCAGGTTGATGCCATCTTGGCCCTGAGGAACATTGCCAAGAAAGAGCCAAAACTAGTAAGTGTCAGATTTTGTAGGAATTAATTACTCTAAAAAAATGAATGAATGAGCACATTTCTTCCAGTTATAAACTAAAAATGTTTTCAACTGTAGGTTCAGCCAGTGGCCTTACAGCTTGTATTGGACAGGGCTCTCCACCCAGAAGTGCGCATGGTTGCTTGTATTGTGTTGTTTGAGACCAAGCCTTCAGTGGCTCTCGTCACCAGTCTTGCTGGTGCTTTGAAGACTGAGACCAACATGCATGTCGCAAGCTTTGCCTACTCTCACATCAAGTCCTTGACCAGAATCACTGCTCCTGATATGGCAGCCGTGTAAGAAAAACTAATATTTTTTCATATATTTTACTTCATCACATCACGTAAGCACAAGGTAATAATGGTTGTCCATTTCAGTGCTGGCGCAGCTAATGTTGCCATCAAGCTCATGAGCCGCAAACTGGACAGGCTTAGTTTACGTTTCAGCAGAGCCCTTCAGATTGATTTCTATCATAGTAAGTCTTGGAAATTTCTTAAGAGAGCTAAGAAATGGTCTGTTGTTTCTTAAAATGCATACAAATTCTGCTGACATTTGTATTCATAAATTGTATTCTTATCTCTGTTCCTGTGCAGCTCCTCTTATGATTGGAGCTGCTGGTAGTGCTTTCATGATCAATGATGCTGCCACTATCCTGCCCAGAGCTGTTGTGGCTAAAGCACGCGCTTACCTGGCTGGAGCTGCTGCTGATGTTATTGAGGTGGGCCAACCAAAATTGAGAAAAAAAATCTGATTCATGGTATTCAGTCGTCACCTAACTGATCCCCTCAAACAGATTGGCATAAGAACTGAAGGAATCCAGGAGGCTCTTCTGCAATCTCCTGCTGCAGATGAAAGCGTTGACCGTATCACAAAGATTAAGCGCACACTGAGAACAGTAAGTTTGCAGATTCATATCATTTTGAACTTTTCAATAATATCATAAACATGACACAAGTAAAATGTATATGACTTTTCTGTTTTAACTCTTCAAGCTTGCAAACTGGAAGGCCTTGCCAACCAATCAGCCATTGGCTTCAGCCTACATCAAATTTTTTGGACAAGAAGTAGCTTTTGTCAAAGTTGACAAGACCATCATTGAAGAAGCAATACCGGTATCGTGTTGTAGTTTTTTTCTCCTCTCACATTACTATATCTTTATGAGATCTGTCTCATCAATGATTCTTACAATTAAGTTTCTCATAAATGTAATACCCAGATTGTGACTGGACCCAAACCACGTGAACTGTTGAAGTCGGCCCTTAAAGCTTTACAGGAAGGAATTGCCTGGCAGTATGCCAAACCTCTGCTTGCAGCTGAAGTGCGCCGTATCTTGCCAACAGCAGTTGGTGTGCCCATGGAGTTCAGTTTGTACACTGCTGGTGTTGCTGCTGCAAGTCTCAGTGGTACGTTTTTTTGTTAGAATTTGTAGAATCTTTACTCAGATGTGACAGGGTCACTTCTTAGTTTGATGTTGTTCTGTTCATCCTTTCAGTTCAGGCCACCATTACACCTCCTCTTCCTGAGGCGATTGAAACCATGACTCTTGAGCAGCTTAAGAAGACTGATGTTCAACTCCAAGCGGAAGCTAGACCAAGGTACGCTTTTGCAGCTAATTTCATGAAGATAATGTGCGCAGCAGCAGTTTTACAAACAAATCTCCATTATTCTTTTTTCAGTGTTGCTCTCCAGACCTTTGCTGTAATGGGAGTGAACACTGCCTTCATCCAAGCTGCTGTTATGGCGAGAGGAAAGATCCGTACAATTGCTCCTGGAAAAGTGTCTGCAAGAGCAGACATTCTCAAGGGCAACTACAAGGTTGAAGCATTGCCTGTTGAGCTTCCTGAACATGTTGCTGCTGTGAGGTAATGAAATCTTAGTGATGCCAGTCATTTTGAATAAATTCATAAACAAGGCTTCTGAAAAATGAAATGTGACTCACCTTTTTCTTGTTCCAAAAGCTTTGAGACTCTTGCTGTGGTCAGAAACATTGAAGAGCCCACCGCTGAGAGGATTGTTCCCTTAGTACCCGAAATGGCTGTGCAGAATTCCCAGACACCTGCTGATTATTTGGTAAAATTTGGATATGTTTTAGTATGTTGAGTACCCATTTGTTTCAAGTTTTATAATGGCAATAGTTTTTCGATTTTTTTTTCCAGTCCTCTGAGACACCAGATCAGGCTCCTCAGAGAGCTCCTGCTCCATTCCACAAGACTCTCTGTCTTGCTGTCCCATACATTGAAATCAAGGGATGCATTGAGGTTAACTCGCACAATGCTGCTTATATAAAAAATGCTCCTCTGTTCTACATACTCGGACAACACTCAGCCCGCGCTACACTGGCAAGAGGTATACTTACAGAAAAGACAACATTCATGTAACTCAAAGTTCTTCAGATGTGATTATAATTTACAGTCTTTTGTTTTGGCTTTAGCTGAAGGTCCTGCTGTCGAAAAACTGGAGCTTGAAGTCCAAGTTGGTCCTAGAGCTGCTGAGAGGCTCCTTAAACAAATCAGCCTAATTGATGAGGAGACTCCAGAAGGAAAGGCCTTCCTGTTGAAACTGAGGGAAATCCTGGAGACTGAAGATAAAAAAGCTCCTGTCTCTTCTAAAAGCAGCAGCAGCCGCAGCAGCCGCCGCAGCCGCAGCAGCAGCAGCAGCAGCAGTTCAAGCTCCTCCATGTCCAGCTCTCGTGTGACTGAGGTGAGATTGTGGAATGTAGCCTGTTGGTTATAAATCTGTATATTCATTTACATTGAGTCATTTTACATGGTTTTCAGAATGCCATCGTCATGGAGCCCTTCAAGAAATTCCACAAAGATCGGGTAACTACTACAACAATTTTTGTTAACAATATTGTTTCTTTATCATCAGCATAATCATGTCTATGATGTAATTTTGCTTGCAGTACTTGGCACCCCATGGTGCCTCAAAGGCGGTTAGCAGTGGAAGTGCTGCATCTAGCTTTGAGGCTATCCAGAAACAGGTGAATAAATTAGTGTCATTTGTTCAAAATAACACAAAATCCAAGTGTAAAATATGTCTCTTTTTTCATTGTTTATGTTTCAGGCCAAGTTCCTCGGAAATGCTGTTCCACCTGTTTTTGCTGTCATTGCCCGTGCTGTGAGAGCTGACCGCAAGCTCCTGGGCTACCAGTTTGCTGCTTACTTTGACAGGCCAACTGCAAGAGTGCAACTTGTTCTTTCCTCTATTGCTGAAAATGACAACATGAAGATCTGTGCAGATGGAGCCCTCCTGAGCAAACACAAAGTCACTGTAAGACTGGAAGTGCAATTTAAAAAATTGTCAGGATTTCTTTCTCATTTTAAAGAGAGCATACATTTCTTTTCCAGGCCAGGGTTGCATGGGGTTCAGAGTGCCAACAGTACGCAGTTATTGCTAAAGCTGAGGCTGGTGTACTGGGAGAATTCCCTGCTGCACGTCTAGAGGTCGAATGGGAGAGGCTGCCAGTAATTGTCACCACCTATGCCAAAAAGTAATGTTAATGAACACTAAACAACAAATGTATAGTGTAGAATCCGGCACTGGTTTATTATTTACTTTTCTCTTTGCACCCCTTCACCACTAGGCTGTCTAAGCACATACCCATGGCAGCCATCAAGGCAGGCTTTAGATATGAAAGAGTAACGAACGCTGACAAAGAGATTGAACTGACTGCTGCCTTGCCAAATCAGAGGTCCCTGAATGTCATTGCTAGGATTCCAGAGGTAAAACAACTTTCTTTTAAATTATGACCCACACAAAGATATAATCAGATATATTCATGCCTGACTAATTGTTTTTGTTCCTGTTGCTACAGATGACACTGTCAAGAATGGCTATTCCTCTTCCCATTGCTGTTCCCATCAATCCAGATGGAACCCTTTCAATTCATATCGATGAGGACATTCTGACCTGGATCCATAAACACATCAAGGAAGAATAAAACTTGAAGAATTACATTTCATGTTTAAGAAAATGTGAGCTGTGTTCATACGAAATGATTTTTTTGACAGTTTAATTGAATTTTACAACTGATGTAATGCAAAAAATACTTAATAAACACCCTGCAAGTTAGCAACTTGTGAATTGTTTTTTTACATCATGACCTGGTCACTATAAATTGAAACTGTGAAAAAACTGCATATACTAACATGGTAAGGAAGAATATGTGTGTCATTAGCTAATATTGTACTTCAATAACCAAATTACCTCATAATATAGTCGATAAAATTAAAATATAGTTTATTAAAAGACCACAAAAATCTCAGGCAGAGCAGCAATGATATGTCAAGAATTATATGTTAGAAGATGGCTGACGGTTCTTCTCAGATTATCTACTACACATAATAAATCATTGACATTTACGTATTCTACAAAACTATGAGAGAGCAAGAAATCATAAGATAGGTTTACCCTTAACACTGGACGTTATTTTACACGGAGTTTGATTAAAATGTACAGATAAAAATTCGAAATTCTTTGCGCCATTAATAGACCTTTTTCACAGAAACCGGAAATACGCAATTGCAGGGTATGCAGACTTCCTGTGTAACGTCAACACAGCAGAAAGCCGGGTAATTTAAAATTAAAATGGAGAGAGTCTACACAACTTCCCTCGCTGGTTTGCCAAAGATAACTTTTGCCGACCTCATAAGAGTCGTGTAGGAAAACTCCGTCACAAAGAGGAACAAATTGGATAAAGGATATACATTTTTCCACTAAGAGTTTATCCGCGTTTATACACGCTTAACGTGGCTTAACGTACGTAAAAAACGACCAGGAAACCCCAAATTTCTGTCATACCTTACTTGGAACAAACACTAACTACTATCAAAAGAACGAGCCCTTATTCCACAGATAAAGTGCATAATATCACGTTAAGCGTTTTCTCCCCCATAGAAGCCCATTATAAGGAAACAGCTTGGTTTAACTTACCTTAACAGCGACCAGGGAAGACCAAACTTCTGTTAAATTTCACTTATAATAAACACTTTCTGTTCTCAAAAGAACGAGCTCTCATTCAGCATATAAAGTGATCGCCCCCCATAGAAGTCCATTATACAAAAAAAAGCTTAACGTGGCTTAAAATTTTACTTATAATAAACACTTTCTGCCGTCAAAAGAATGAGCTCTTATTGAGCATATAAAGTGAATAATATCAGGCTTTTCTCCCTATAGAACTCCATTAAGGAAAAGGCTTAACATGGTTTGTTATAATGGACTTCTATGGGGGGCGATCACTTTATATGCTGAATAAGAGCTCGTTCTTTTGACAGCAGCAAGTATTTATTATAAGTGAAATTTAACATAAGTTTGGTTTTCCCTGGTCGCTGTTGAGGTACGTAAACCACGTTAAGCTGTTTCCTTATAATGGGCTTCTATGGGGGAGAAAACGCTTAACGTGATATTATTCACTTTATCTGTGGAATAAGGGCTCGTTCTTTTGATAGTAGTTAATGTTTGTTCCACGTAAGGTTTGACAGAAACTTGGGGTTTCCTGGTCGTTTTTTTACATACATTAAGCCACGTTAAGCGTTTTTCACGTTGTTTAACTGGTTACCGGCATACTGGGGCGGAAATAGGTTTACACAGCAATTACGTATTTCCGGCGCAAAATACGGAAGTTGTGAGAAAGGTCTGTAGCTGTGTGAAAAAGTGGACCTTACGCGCCAAAGTATGTACGAGTGCATCAACCTTGTGACACCATCCCATCTGAAAAGGATAAGAAAATGTAAACACCGTTTAACTAAAAGTATGTTTATAGCCCAGCTGACGAGTTATATTTATGCCTCAAAATGTAATATGTGAATTAAAAATTTTGCATTGCAATAAGAATCCAACAGGAGGTGGTATTGCCCTTATTTTCAAAGAATGAAACTGTCATTTTCACACCTTTAGTTGCTTTAGTTGAATAAATATTGAATAAAGCATTTAGAAAAACTGTTTATGTTTATAAATGGAGCTTAATCCCTGGTATGCTTTATATCTAAAATACATTAATTTTAAAATAAGTCTTTAGCATATAGTAGCTATGATATAGCACTCTATCCACATGCAACAATAAAGCAAATCTTTGTGGTTTTGCAGCTGATGTAAACAATAATGTTGGTGCATTTATTATTTACAATAACAAAAAAAAGAAAAAAAGAAAAGAAAATAATTTTCGAAAGCAAACGCAAAATAAATACAAGGAACAAACTATATTTGATGTAGATTAGACAAATGCATTATTTTTTGCAATTTACTGTAGACTGAGGTAATTAAACCTTATACTCAGTAACAAAAAAGTACAAAAATAAATTTAAAAAGTGTAATAACACTGTTGAACATGATGCAGTTTTAACTACCTAGAAGTAAATAGAAATACTTCAGTTAATTTCTACTAGTGTAAGAGTTAAATTGAGTTTAACAGAGTTATGTTACAGAGTTTATGTTGGAAAATAAATGCTGATGTTATATTTGAACATTCAATGTTAATTCAATAGTATCCATTCTGTGCTGTTGGATATTGTTGTGAGGACTTTTATTTTGATGGCGAGTTGGGGGGAAATAAAATAAAAGGAGAGATGGAGTTGTCCGTGTCTGAGGGTTTTACTTTATTAATCTTCTAGTTTACGCAGAATTAAAGCCCTGAAATCACCCACAAAGTATTGCACTAGCAAAATGCACTTTGGCCATATTTAAAACATTGCTTATTTTTCAAAACGTAAAAATTCGGGAGGCTTTTATAATTCAGCAGCCTTTACAATCTTACTACAAATTGACACATGATTCTGTTTAATGTTCATGTCCATGTGTTGTAAGTTCTTCTTAAAGATACTCGCAGACTTCATTCACATTCAAACACAAGTTTCAATCTTCTGTTGTTGGAAAAAAATGTAGGTTCATCTGCAAGCAGTTCCATAGATGTGGATCAGTGGTGTAGTCTAGTTTTTTGTAGTGAGTATACTGTGATTTTTCCCTCCCAGCCCCATATTCACCCATCCCAGAGCAACACCCCAAACGCCACCATATCTAAGTGTAATTGAAAGCATTCTGAAACTCTGCTTATGTGTTATCAACATTTTGATTTATTTTTAGCAAGTTTTATGAGCTGTCAATTTTCAATGCACATTTAGGGGTGCAAGTTGGAACTATTATTAAAAATAAATTCAGGGCTCGAAATAAAAATTTTTACTTTGTAGCACTGGTGCTCCCAACTTCAAAAATTAGGAGCACCCAATTTCTTTTTAGTAATGTGCCAATCTTGATTGCTCATGGCCGATTCTTATTGGTGATGCTTTACAAGCAAATTGGCTGATGTTGAAAGCCTTTTTTATTATTACTTTACACCTTAAGCAAGGGACAACCACTGCATTTTTAAACCATCTTCAATATTCAAAGCGCAAATAGAGACCGAATTTTTCAAGCATGATCTAGAGCTATAGACAATTACACAACCCACATAGCCCACATACTAATAACAGCCTAGATATGTTATGTAGACTTTGCGCACATTGGGGAATCGCTCTCTAAACGTGGGGTATTAAAATTGCTTTTGAATGCACGTGCGCATTTTACTTTTGGTTTAATTTTAATGATTGCGCGAAACTCTTTGTGGCGCTGAGCATGCATTTTTACAATACAAGAGATTATTTTAACAAAACCATACTATGGATGAAACCTGCTTTGATTTTTTTTAACACCAACGGGATTTTGAAAAGCGTGTTCCCAGTGAAAATTACATCTTTGCTTGAGTGGAACTCTGCCGCTGAGTTAGCATTAGCGTGAATGTATGCCACGTTGTACAGTATTTTGAGACGGACAGGCTTGTGAAAACACTGAAAGAGTGTAATTTGAATCTGTTATCGTTTCATAATTCATATCTCATTTACTGGTTTGCATAACTTGATTTCAAACTCGCGCCGAGAATGACCACCAAGCTTGATAGGTGAAGTCAGATCCAGGTCACAGCAGGCTACGGAAGCAGTAATAGTTCATATGTCATTAATCTTCAAATAGAAGCAGCCGATTGGTCTACATACGCCTCGCAAGACAGACGTTGTTAATTTATGAATGGAAGTGTGAAAATTGTCACAATATCATGTTGTTACGTATCCTCGCGCTTTTTAAAGTGGGTATACGCAAATCCTTGACCTTTTCTAGTGGGTATATGTCGTGTACCTGCGTATCACGTAGACTACACCACTGATGTGGATATACTTAAGATGAGATTTGCTGACTTTACCAGAAATTGAAATGAGTTTCTCTTCATGACCAGAGTCTGCAAATCAAAAAATGATTTTCAAGTTTTATTTTAAAGAAAAAAAAAAACAGTAAAAAGAACAAACTTAAAGGTCCACTGAAGTGCCTTGAAACCATAGACTGTAAAAAATATGGACGTAGTGTCCTTGACTTCACCCGTAGGTTTCTGAAGAGCGATTTTGAAGCCTATAGTGGGCAGGAGTTGGTCGTCGCCATCTTGGAATCGCGTCACGGTGCGTCACTCCTGGAAAATCGAAAATGGGCAAAAAGGCGGGACATGAGTGAAGCTGGTTGCTGAAACCACGCCCAGCACGCTAGGCACGACAGTGGTGACAGCAGTGGAAATCCCCCTGTCACTCAAGTGGCCACACCCTTAATTATGCAGAACTTTAAGGCTTAATATAACTTAAACGGATGAGTTATAAAAAAATTCACCCCCTCACAGTTGACATGAAGGGCAAAACTAGCTGTATAGACCTACACCACTTTTTGTACCAGGCTGTAAACATACTTTTTTCTGCTGTAAAGTTTATCATGGCATTTTAACATGGGGAGTCAATGGGATTGACTCTCTTCGGCAACCAGTCTCTAGCGGCCAGTCGATGAATTGCAGTTTAAGTCACTTCTGTGTTAGTTTCAATAGAGAGAGTGGGAGGTTACCGCTTGCTTGAAACACTCAGCGTCATTCTATGTGGTGACGTAATTTTAACTGAAACAAAAACATATCGCCCAGCCCCGCCCACTAATTTTGAATAGCCAATATAGCGTTCCATTTATATCTGCTCCGGCCAGAGCCATTGAGCTCGGTAAAGCCGCATTTGTAGCTTATGACCGCCACAGTCTAATAAATTACTCCATAGATTCAATATGAAACTCTTGCTAAAACAAAATAGCGATCATAATCATGCTGAGGCTGTGGAGTTTAAAGTCCCCCTGAAATCAAAATTAAAGTTTTTTGGCTTTTAGTATGAATATATTAGCCTTAAGATTATCTATAAGCTAGTGTGCTTCAAAACAACGACAAAATTTGCGTTTACAAGATATGGGCATTCAAAACTTACAGTCCCGTCACTTCTGCCAATATGAATCAACGATTTGGATGATATCACCGTGCACTTCAGCTTCTCATCAAACGTTCTGTCCAATCAAATGCTCTCTAGAGTCCGTAGTGTCCCGCCCCTACACTATAAATAGACGCTGAATGTACTGCTGAGATCGTCACTGGTTCACAGTGTTAGTGTTTTCTGTTTGGTGAATGGCATGTAGTGCGCAATGTAGGCAATAGAGAACGATTCAGACAGTGTGAATGTGCTTTCCATTGGGGAAAATGAGGTCTTGTTTCATGTTGTGTCACGCGAACTGCGGCAAGTTCGTAAGCTGCTCTGCATGCATGTTCAAAACACCAATAATTACTCTAACAGAGGTTGCTAATTATGTCCAAGCATAGGTTAGGAACATTCTGATTGGTCTAAACCTAGATAAACTTAGAACATCTCCACATGTAGACGTCAAACTCAAAGCATATATACAAATGCTTATTTAGGTGACAAGAGATCATGGGTCAGACACAACAGGTCTCTCCAGAAACATATTTCTGACCAGGACAGCGACAGATGAAGAACTTCTCCAGGATAGTCTTCTCATCTGAACTCAAAGACAGATACTGACACACGAAGACACACAAAAACATTATCTTCTCTTCAAGGTTGCCTATGGTTAGTTACACACATACTTTGCAGTCAGCCTCTTAGAAGGTAGAAACAGAATCAAACAGGATTCACTTTAACATCTATCAGGAAAACATGAACATTGATATCACAGATGTCCTGATCACTTGTTGATCACATAAGCAGGAAGGTCACCCTGAACTCCTGTGACATGATATCTTGACTCTGGAAAAAGAAAGAACTCAGCAGGCAAAAAGAATACTGTTGCACAATCCATTCTCACCATAGTCTATAACTACTAATATATGTTTTACCTGCTAACTCTAGTCAATCATTAAACAACCTAGAAGGTTAATAATAGCACAAGAAATAATAATAATAATTATTATTATTATGGAGTTCAAGCTTGATCCAGAACTCCTTCACCACCTATGCCAAAAAGTAATGTTTAGCAACACCAAACAACAAATGGATGGAGTACTGTAGAATATGACACTGATTTATTAGTTATTATCTGTGTACCACTTCCCAATTAGGCTGTCTAAGCACATCACTATGGCGGCTCTAAAGGTGGGATTCAGACTTGAAAGAGTAATAAACAGTGAGAAAGAGATTGAACTGACTGCGGCCTTGCCAACTCAGGGATCTTTGAATGTCATTGCTAGAATTCCAGAGGTGAAATAATTTTTCTTTAAATTATGACTCACACAAAGAAAATGCAACTATGTTTTTGTTCTGTTTCTATAGATGACACTGTCAAGAATGGCTATTCCTCTTACAATCGCTGTTCCCATCAATCCAGATGGAACCCTTTCCATTCATATCAATGAGGACATTCTGACCTGGATCCAGAAACATATCAAGGAGGAATAAGGTAAGAAAAAGTACATTTTCAGAAGAGAGAGCGAGCTGTGTTCATAGAGAATAGATTTTTTATCAACTATTTAACTGAATACATTAGCACTGTTGTCATGTACAGTATGTAATGCAATGTATTCCAATGCCAATAAATACCTTGCAACTGAAATTGTGTGAATTGCTTTCATTTTATATCACTAAGCTGGCACAGAACTGGACTTAGGATGCAAAATGGTACAAATCATGTGAAAAACATGACTCATGATGAAAGAGCTGAAAGATTGAAAAACAAGTTAAAACCACCTGCTTGCAATTTTTTACATCATATTTGATTTTGTTCATTCATACTATCAGGTAGGTTTTAGTGTAATCCCACTCATCAGACATTTCAAGTCAGAACTGCGGCGATATGTACAAATGTCACAAAAACTGTGGTTAATACATCTGTAGCCGGAAAATAATAATACATTTTCTACCTAATAAATTGTGAATACTCTTTTGGCACCATTCAGTGGACATTTCTCTTGAAAATTGCAGTCATATTTACTTATTGGTACGTATATCACATCTTGCGAAAACATTCCCACAGGTACGTTTTCTGCTGGATCTTTGTTGTGGGCTTTTTTGTTTTTTGATTTCCGCAAGAGGATGTTTTGCCTTGACATCTTGTTCAGAGTCATGGCATCATGTATTTTACCAACATAGAAATAATCTAAACCTAACAGTTTCTGCTAGGCATCTTATAATTTGCCGTGGTTGGATCATCAGTACAATAATCCAAAACAAACATGGTTGACAGGGCACAAAATTAAGGTTCTACCATGGCCATTCCAGTCCCCTGACCTGAACCTTATTGTTAGTGATAGAGATATTCTGTATGAAAGAAAGGTCTCTGATCTCTAGCCAGGTGTTCTCCATCCTCATTTTGTATTAGGAGAGCTGTTAAAGATTGCAACTGAATAAAAGGGGTCTAATTATTGTGTGAAACATGTATTAGAAAACACCATTTATAATTATAATTCTTAATGTGATGTTCCTTCTATTTTCATTTGATTTACTTCAATAAATGGTTAGATTTTTGGCTTTTTTTTTAGAATGGAAGATCAAAATGGTAAACAATATTTAAATGATACATGTTTTCAAAGCCTTCTTTGCTCATATTTACCAAGGAAGCTATTAGTTTAGCACTTAAAGGAGAAGTTCACTTCTGGAACAAGAATGTACAGATAATGTACTCTCCTGTTGCCAAAATCCTAAAATGCTTTCCTTAAAGAAATAATAATTTCTTCATGACTGAAGGAAGAAAGACAAAGGGGTGAGTACATTATCTGTACATTTTTGTTCTGGAAGTGAACTCCTTGAACATGAACATAAGTTCATCAAAGTAGTCGAACTGGTCTTCAATTTTACTCTGTTATTTTTGGTCAGCATCCATAAATCTTTTGCTTAAATATAGGTATCAAATACAGGTGCGTCTCAATAAATTAGAATGCTGTGGAAAAGTTCATTTATTTCAGTAGTTCAACTCAAATTGTGAAACTTGTGTATTAAAATAAATTTAATGCACACATACTGAAGTAGTTTCAGTCTTTGGTCCTTTAAATTGTAAGGATTTGGCTCACATTTAACAATTCACCATCCAATTCACCTTCTCATCTGGGGTTCAGGTCTGGTGAGTTTGCTGGCCAGTCAAGCACACTAACACCATGGTTATTTAACCAACTTTTGGTGCTTTTGGCAGTGTGGGCAAGTGCCAAATCCTGCTGGAAAATGAAATTAGCATCTTTACAAAACTGGTCAAAAGAAGGAAGCATAAAGTGCTCTAATTTTTTTTGGGTAAACTGGTGCAGTGACTTTGGTTTTCAAAAAACACAGTGGACCAACACCAGCAGATGACATTGCACCCCAAATCATCACAGTCTGTGGAAACTTAACACTTGGGCTATGAGCTTCTCCAGCCTTCCTCCAGACTCTAGGTCTAGGACCTTGGTTACTAAATGCAATACAAAACTGCTCTCATCTGAAAAGAGGACTTTGGACCACTGGGCAACAGTCCATTTCTTCTTCTCCTTAGCCCAGGTAAGACACCTCTGAGGTTGTCTGTGTTTCAGGAGTGGCTTAACAAGAGGAATACGACTGTAGCCAAATTTCTTGACATGTCTGTGTGTGGTGGCTCTTGATGCCTTGACCCCAGCCTCAGTCCATTACTTGTGAAGTTCACCCAAATTCTAAAATGATTTTGCTTGAAAATCCTCTCAAGGCTGCAGTTCTCTCAGTTGGTTGTGTATCTTTTTCTTCCACTTTTTCCTTCCACTCAACTTTCTGTTAAAATGCTTAGATACAGCACTCTGTGAACAGCCAGCTTCTTTGGCAATGAATGTTTGTGGCTTACCGTCCTTGTGAAGGGTATCAATGATTGTCTTCTGCACTTTAACAAGTTTTTTTTAGATTAAGGGCCAGGGTAACCTGACCTAAAACTGATAGCCTAGATATACTGTCAAGCCAGATCAGTTAACAAAAGATTATTAAATTCAAAATAAAAATTGATTTCACTGTAATATACCTTACTCCATAGCTATATACATATTTTTTTCCATCATGACATTATATGACCAAACTGAGGGGAAAATTACCTTTTTAAATATAAAAGACAATGATTTTACTGCATTTCACTGTGGACATTGGCCTGAAGAATGACATGATAGGCCAGGGTGACCTAACCTTAAAAAGATATTTATATTTAAATAAGTTGACAAAAGTCTTGTCCTGTTTACAATCTGATACTCAGAAAACATCTGTTAAAAATTAATTTAAGAACTAATACTTGGTCAGCAAAAAAAAAAAAAGTATAAAAGGCCTGTTTCTCAGAGGAGCTCTTCACAAACCACCAGCCATGAGAGCTGTTGTGCTTGCCCTGACTGTAGCCCTTGTGGGTAAGTCAAAATATATTAATATGTTTTTTCTCCTTCTCTCTTTTTTAACTACTTTGAAAAACTTGCAAATTTAAACCTATTGAAAATTTAAAGAAAAAATATATATGTTTGTTTGTTTCAGCGAGTCAACAGATCAACCTTGGTAAGTAATATGATTTGGAAAATGAATTTTTAAGTGGTCACTCAAACTGCATTACTGCTTGGATGTAATAAACTCTGGTACTGACTCAGAAATGCTCTACTCTTTTTAGTTCCTGAGTTTGCCCTCGATAAGACCTATGTCTACAAGTATGAGGCTCTGCTCTTGGGCGGTCTTCCTCAGGAAGGTTTGGCCAGAGCAGGAATAAAAGTCAACAGCAAGGTTCTCCTCACTGCCGTGACTGAGAACACCTTCCTGATGAAGGTAATAACTATTAAATATTCTAGGTAAAACACAAATAACAAAACTTTAAGGCAACGTAATAGTCATTTAAACTGAAAATGTCCCCTTACAGCTCATGGATCCTCTACTCCACGAGTATGCTGGCATTTGGCCCAGGGATCCATTTGTTCCTGCCACTAAGCTCACCTCAGCACTGGCTGCTCAGCTTCAGATTCCCATCAAGTTTGAGTATGCTAATGGTGTGGTCGGAAAGGTATTTGCCCCTGCAGGAGTCTCCCCAACAGTCATGAACTTGCACAGAGGTATCCTCAACATCCTTCAGCTCAACCTCAAGAAGACCCAGAACATCTATGAGCTGCAAGAGGTAGGAAAGTGATCCTATTACAATTTTGAAGGCATTAGTGATGCCTTCTTGAGTTCTGCAATCTATTTTTTTTTTTACTTGTCCTTCAAGGCTGGTGCTCAGGGAGTGTGCAGGACCCACTACGTCATCAATGAGGATCTAAAGGCCAACCACATTTTTGTCACCAAGTCTAAGGATCTGAGACACTGCCAGGAGAGAATCATGAAGGACGTTGGTTTGGCATACACTGAGAGATGTGCTGAATGCACAGAGGTAATGGAGAAGATTATTTATAAGTACTGAAATGTTTACTCAATGAAAATGCCAAAAGTCAAAAGGTTGCATACCTGTCTCTCAACAGAGGGTCAAGGGTCTGATTGAAACTGCATCTTACAACTACATCATGAAACCAGCAGCCGCCGGTGTACTGATCGCTGAGGCAACAGTTGAGGAAGTGCATCAGTTCTCACCCTTGAATGAGATTCATGGTGCAGCAGTGATGGAAGCAAAGTATGACTGATACAAGATTTCTATAACAAATATGAACTAACAATATTAACTTTAACAATATTAATTTAACGTTAACTTTAAGCTTCAGAAAAAATCAGAAATGCTTATTTGTTTCAGACAAACCTTGACTTTTGTTGAGATTGAGAAGACCCCTGTTGTTCCAATCAAAGCTGATTACATGGCCCGTGGATCCCTGCAGTATGAGTTTTCAACTGAGATTCTTCAGACTCCCATTCAACTCATGAAGATCAGCAATGCACCAGCCCAGGTATAATTCATAAGTCTTTAATGATAAAAGCCAATGGTTCATGCTAAAGACATCAACTAAGCATTGCTTTTACTCTCTCTAGATCATCGAAATCCTAAAACACCTTGCTACGAACAATGTGGCCATGGTCCATGATGATGCTCCTCTTAAGTTTGTTCAGCTTATCCAGCTTCTGCGTGTTGCCACCTTGGAGAATATTGAGGCTATCTGGGCTCAGTTCAAGGACCAACCAGTTTACAGGTACATTCTGTGACAAATAAGCTAGTACAAGAATATAGTTTTTTTTAATGAAAATATATTAAACTATGACTTTGGTAGGCGCTGGCTTCTAGATGCTCTACCTGCTGTTGGCACACCAGTCATTGTAAAACTGGTCAAGGAGAAGTTCCTGGCTGGTGAACTTACCCTTCCAGAGTTCATTCAGACTCTTGTGGTTGCTCTGCAAATGGTCACTGCTGATCTGGAAACCATCCAGTTGACTGCTGTGGGTACATCTAACTATACTCAAAATGCTGCTCTTTAAATTTTGCCTTAAATAATAGTTCCACATTATCTCCAACAGAGTTTGGCTTTGAACGAGAAAATTGCCAGAATCCCAGCTCTGCGTGAAGTTGTCATGCTCGGATATGGTTCCATGATTGCCAAGCACTGTGTTGAAGTTCCTACTTGCCCTGCTGAGCTCCTCAGGGTAAACACCTCAAGTCTTCTCTTAATTTCCAATGCCATACTCATTAATATTTGTCTAACTGCACATGCCTCAAACTCCTCAGCCCATTCATGAGATTGCTGCAGAGGCCATTTCTAAGAATGACATTCCTGAAATCACTTTGGCTCTTAAAGTTATGGGCAATGCTGGTCATCCTGCTAGTCTTAAACCCATCATGAAGCTCTTACCTGGACTGAGAACTGCAGCTACTGCTCTGCCACTTAGGGTCCAGGCTGATGCCATCTTGGCCCTGAGGAACATTGCCAAGAAAGAGCCAAAACTGGTAAGTGTCAGGCTTTGTAGGAATTAATTAATTACTAAAAAAATGAATGAATGAGCACATTTCTTCCAGTTATAAACTAAAAATGTTTTCAACTGTAGGTTCAGCCAGTAGTGCTGCAGATTTTATTGGACAGGGCTCTCCATCCAGAAGTGCGCATGGTTGCTTGTATTGTGTTGTTTGAGACCAAGCCCTCAGTGGCTCTCGTCACCAGTCTTGCTGGTGCTTTGAAGACTGAGACCAACATGCATGTCGCAAGCTTCGCCTACTCTCATATCAAGTCCTTGACCAGAATCACCGCTCCTGATATGGCGGCCGTGTAAGAACAATAAAACATTTTTCATAAAAATATATCACATAAGCACAAACACATGAGGTAATAATGGTTGTCCATTCCAGTGCTGGTGCAGCTAATGTTGCCATCAAGCTCATGAGCCGCAAACTGGACAGGCTTAGTTTACGTTTCAGCAGAGCCCTTCAGATTGACTTCTATCACAGTGAGTCTTGGAAACTTCTTAGGAGAGCTAAGAAATGGTTTGCTGGAGGTGTTTCTTAACATGTACAAATTTTTCTGACAAGAAAAAAATGGATTAATGGTATTCTTACATCTGTTTGTGTGCAGCCCCTCTTATGATTGGAGCTGCTGGTAGTGCTTTCATGATCAATGATGCTGCCACTATCCTGCCCAGAGCTGTTGTGGCTAAAGCACGCGCTTACCTGGCTGGAGCTGCTGCTGATGTTCTTGAGGTGGGCCAACCAAAATTGAGAAAAAAAATCTGATTCATGGTATTCAGTCGTCACCTAACTGATCCCCTCAAACAGATTGGCATAAGAACTGAAGGAATCCAGGAGGCTCTTCTGCAATCTCCTGCTGCAGATGAAAGCGTTGACCGTATCACAAAGATTAAGCGCACCCTGAGAACAGTAAGTTTTCATATTCATAAAATTTTCTTTTCAGTAATATCATAAACATGACATAAGCTAAATGTGTATGATATGACTTCTCTGTTTTAACTCTTCAAGCTTGCAAACTGGAAGGCCTTGCCAACCAATCAGCCATTGGCTTCAGCCTACATCAAATTTTTTGGACAAGAAGTAGCTTTTGTCAAAGTTGACAAGACCATCATTGAAGAAGCAATACCGGTATCGTGTTGTAGTTTTTTTCTCCTCTCACATTACTATATCTTTATGAGATCTGTCTCATCAATGATTCTTACAATTAAGTTTCTCATAAATCTAATCCCCAGATTGTGACTGGACCCAAACCACGTGAACTGTTGAAGTCAGCCCTTAGAGCTTTACAGGAAGGAATTGCCTGGCAGTATGCCAAACCTCTGCTTGCAGCTGAAGTGCGCCGTATCTTGCCAACAGCAGTTGGTGTGCCCATGGAGCTCAGTTTGTATACTGCTGGTGTTGCTGCTGCAAGTCTCAGTGGTACGTTTTTTTGTTAGAATTTGTTGAATTTTTACTCAGATGTGACAGAGACACTTCTTGGTTTGATGTTGTTCTGATCATCTTTCCAGTTCAGGCCACCATTACACCTCCTCTTCCTGAGGCGATTGAGACCATGACTCTTGAGCAGCTTAAGAAGACTGATGTTCAACTCCAAGCGGAAGCTAGACCAAGGTACGCTTTTGCAGCTAATTCCATGAAGATAATGTGCGCAGCAGCAGTTTTACAAACAAATCTCCATTATTCTTTTTTCAGTGTTGCTCTCCAGACCTTTGCTGTAATGGGAGTGAACACTGCCTTCATCCAAGCTGCTGTTATGGCGAGAGGAAAGATCCGTACAATTGCTCCTGGAAAAGTGTCTGCAAGAGCAGACATTCTCAAGGGCAACTACAAGGTTGAGGCATTGCCTGTTGAGCTTCCTGAACATGTTGCTGCTGTGAGGTAATGAAATCTTAGTGATGCCAGTCATTTTGAATAAATTCATAAACAAGGCTTCTGAAAAATGAAATGCAACCTTTTTCTTGTTCCAAAAGCTTTGAGACTCTTGCTGTGGTCAGAAACATTGAAGAGCCCACCGCTGAGAGGATTGTTCCCTTAGTACCCGAAATGGCTGTGCAGAATTCCCAGACACCTGCTGATTATTTGGTAAAATTTGGATATGTTTTAGTATGTTGAGTACCCATTTGTTTCAAGTTTTATAATGGCAATAGTTTTTCGATTTTTTTTTCCAGTCCTCTGAGACACCAGATCAGGCTCCTCAGAGAGCTCCTGCTCCATTCCACAAGACTCTCTGTCTTGCTGTCCCATACATTGAAATCAAGGGATGCATTGAGGTAAACTCGCACAATGCTGCTTTTATCAAAAATGCTCCTCTGTTCTACATACTCGGACAACACTCAGCCCGCGCTACACTGGCAAGAGGTATACTTACAGAAAAGACAACATTCATGTAACTCAAAGTTCTTCAGATGTGATTATAATTTACAGTCTTTTGTTTTGGCTTTAGCTGAAGGTCCTGCTGTCGAAAAACTGGAGCTTGAAGTCCAAGTTGGTCCTAGAGCTGCTGAGAGGCTCCTTAAACAAATCAGCCTAATTGATGAGGAGACTCCAGAAGGAAAGGCCTTTCTGTTGAAACTGAGGGAAATCCTGGAGACTGAAGATAAAAAAGCTCCTGTCTCTTCTAAAAGCAGCAGCAGCCGCAGCAGCCGCCGCAGCCGCAGCAGCAGCAGCAGCAGCAGCAGTTCAAGCTCCTCCATGTCCAGCTCTCGTGTGACTGAGGTGAGAATATGGAATGTAGCCTGTTGGTTATAAATCTGTATATTCATTTACATTGAGTCATTTTATATGGTTTTCAGAATGCCATCGTCATGGAGCCCTTCAAGAAATTCCACAAAGATCGGGTAACTACTACAACAATTTTTGTTAACAATATTGTTTCTTTGTCATCAAAATAATCATGTCTATGACATTATTTTGTTTGCAGTACTTGGCACCCCATGGTGCCTCAAAGGCGGTTAGCAGTGGAAGTGCTGCATCTAGCTTTGAGGCTATCCAGAAACAGGTGAATAAATTAGTGTCATTTGTTCAAAATAACACAAAATCCAAGTGTAAAATATGTCTCTTTTTTCATTGTTTATGTTTCAGGCCAAGTTCCTCGGAAATGCTGTTCCACCTGTTTTTGCTGTCATTGCCCGTGCTGTGAGAGCTGACCGCAAGCTCCTGGGCTACCAGTTTGCTGCTTACTTTGACAGGCCAACTGCAAGAGTGCAGCTTGTTCTTTCCTCTATTGCTGAAAATGACAACATGAAGATCTGTGCAGATGGAGCCCTCCTGAGCAAACACAAAGTCACTGTAAGACTGGAAGTGCAATTTAAAAAAATTGTCAGGATTTCTTTCTCATTTTAAAGAGAGCATACATTTGTTTTCCAGGCCAGGGTTGCATGGGGTTCAGAGTGCCAACAGTACGCAGTTATTGCTAAAGCTGAGGCTGGTGTACTGGGCGAATTCCCTGCTGCACGTCTAGAGGTCGAATGGGAGAGGCTGCCAGTAATTGTCACCACCTATGCCAAAAAGTAATGTTAATGAACACTAAACAACAAATGTATAGTGTAGAATCCGACACTGGTTTATTATTTACTTTTCTCTTTGCACCCCTTCACCACTAGGCTGTCTAAGCACATACCCATGGCAGCCATCAAGGCAGGCTTTAGATATGAAAGAGTAACAAACGCTGACAAAGAGATTGAACTGACTGCTGCCTTGCCAACCCAGAGGTCCCTGAATGTCATTGCTAGGATTCCAGAGGTAAAACAACTTTCTTTTAAATTATGACCCACACAAAGATATAATCGGATATATTCATGCCTGACTAATTGTTTTTGTTCCTGTTGCTACAGATGACACTGTCAAGAATGGCTATTCCTCTTCCCATTGCTGTTCCCATCAATCCAGATGGAACCCTTTCCATTCATATCGATGAGGACATTCTGACCTGGATCCATAAACACATCAAGGAAGAATAAAACTTGAAGAATTACATTTCATGTTTAAGAAAATGTGAGCTGTGTTCATACAAAACTAATCGGTTTTTTTTGACAGTTTAATTGAATTTTACCACTGATGTAATGCAAGCAATACTTAATAAACACCCTGCAAGTTAACAACTTGTGAATTGTTTTCACTTCACGGTAACATCCAGATTTTTTTTTTGCACATGTTAAATAATGTTAACAAATAGCCTACATATAGTTGAAACATTCAACACATCATGTTAAAATTGGTTTCATATTATAATAAGGACAAGAAAAAACTCATAAAACAAACTTTGTTAGTAAGAGACCAAAAATTAGTAACACATGCAACATCGTGACCTGGGCGCAATATAAATTGTAAATAGTGAAAAAAAAAAAAAACTGCATATGCTAATATGGTAAAGGAGAATATTTGTGTAATTAGCAGCTGAGCAGCAATAATATACAAGAATAATACCTTAGAATAAGGGTGACGGATCTTCTCAGAGCTACTAGGCTACACATAATAAATTATTGACATTTACGTATTTTTACAAAACTTTGAGAGAGCAAGAAATCGCAAGCTGTTTACCTTAACACTGGAAGTCATTTTCCACAGAGTTTGCTAAAAATTCGAATTCTTCTTCGCACCATTATCAATAGCTGTGTGAGACCTTACGCGCCAAAGTGCGTGTACGTCAACCGCGTGACTTCATCCCATCTGAAAAGGATAAGAAAATGTAAACACTGTTTAACTAAGAGTACGTTTATAGCCCAGCTGATGGGTTATATTTATGCCTCAAAACGTAAAATGTGAATTTAAACTTTTGCATTGCATTAAGAATCCAACAGGAGGTGGTATTTTATCGAAGGATGAAACTGTCATTATTTTTATGCCTTTACAAGAGTTACTTTATTTGAATAAATATTGAATAAAGTGTTTAGAAAGACTGCCTATACTACTGTATTTAAATGGAGCTTAATCCTTGTTATGTTTTATATCTAAAATACATTCATTTTAGAATCAGTCCTTAGCATATAGTAGCTATGATATAGCACTCTATCCACATGCAACAATAAATTAAATCTTTGTGGTTTTGCAGCTGATGTCAACAATTATATTGCTACATTGATGATTTACAAAAACAAAAATCTAAAGGCAAATAATTCAAATGTAGTTTGATGAAGATTAGTCAAATTCATCATTTTTTACAACTTACTGTAGATTGAGATAATTATACCTTATATTCAGTAACAAAAAAGTACAAAAAATTATTTAAAAACATTGTAAAAACACTGTTGAACATGATGCAGTTTTAAGTATAAGAAGCTATAACTTTTACAACAATAACATATGAAAAACTAGAAATACTTTGGTTACTTTCAACTAGCAAAATGCAATATTCATACATTTCTACATGGAATTTCTAAATGAAAATGCTAAATGTTTCAAAACATCACAATGATCATATTTAAAACATTGCTTATATTGCAAAACTTAAAAATAATGAAACTTGTAAGATTCAGCAGCCTTCACCAGCTTACTACAAATTGACGCATTATTCTGTTTAGTATTCAAGTCCATATGTTGAAAGTTCTTTTTTTAAAGACACTCGCAGACTTCATTCACATTCACACTCTTAAATTGGCTCCAGTTGTCTCTCTTCTGTTGTTGGAAGAAAATGTAGGTTCGTCTGCCAGCAGTTCCATAGATGTGGATAAACTAAAGATGAGATTTGCTGACTTTACCAGAAATTGAAATCAGTTTCTCTTCATGACCAGAGTCTGCAAATCAAAAAAGAAATTAAAAATTTTATTTTAAAGAGAAAGTAAACCAGTAAAAAAAAACTTACGCTTTGAAAAATCATCTGTCCTGTGACTTTGTGGTTTCATTTGGTCCGCAAATGTTGTGTTCAGAAACTGATGTTTGAGCCACATTGCACGATCGTCCTCAAAACATTTTCTCTGAAAAGAGAAAAAAATGTGTCTAAAATCAAGATGACTTAAGAACTGAATTCAGAAGTCCATAAAAACAATCATAAGCCACAACCTCATGGCCCAATCTGATGGCAGCCTCTGTGAAATTTCTCCTTTCCATGTCAAAGTTTTTCCTATGTTCCTCAAACACTCTCCACTCTTCTTTCAAGCGTTCCTTCTCTTCCAGCATGTAGGAGTCATTCAGAACGGCTGCGGTCTCCTCATCACATGGTGTGTTGAGCTGTTGCTGTAAAAAATAAAGCAAAGTTCATGTTTTCTTAGAAACATCTAAAAGGTTCTTTGAGGAACTCAAAATGGCTCTTCTAGGGCATTGCTGCGAAAACTCAGCTCTTCTTGACATCACTGACTCTGACTGAATAAAACTGTACCTCTACTTACTTGCAGAAGTTGTTGTTGAGTCTGAATGAACTCTTTGCACTGCTGGATTTCTAGTTTGAGCCTCTCCATCTCCTCCTCATGGAGTTGTTTGGTGATCATCTCTTCACTGTCTCCATCTTGCACCATGGATGCTTCAACACAAAATGCAATGTCTTTATCTGTTATACCTATTTCACAATAGTTTTGTATGTTTGAGTCTGATGTGTACCATTCTATGCATTAGGTGATAAGGCTGTCCAAGAAATAAAGAAGACTTTGATGACAGCGATTTGCCCTGAAGGTCTTGTGAGCGGCATCCTCTACCTTGGCTGTCCAATCGTTCCACATGGTGTTTGAGTTTCCTCCACTGCTGACGAATGCTGTTGGTGAGTTTCTCTCGAGCATGATCACATGACATCTCAAGAGGTCCTTTCAAGGGTTCATCATCATCTGAATTTGTCTGCAGAGTCGACTGAAATATGATGGTATCAAGATACTATTATTAAAGACAAATAATTATGCGCTTTTGTGTAAAATGGCTGTTATGGACACTGTCTAACCTGATCAGTGTTATTGCTTTGTTTCTCTTCCTTTTGGCATGTTTTCTTTGAATTTAAAACCCCCACCATCTCTCGTTTCATCTGTTGAAGCACCTTCTTCAGCTCTATGTTTTCCACCATTAGCTCCCTCTGGCGGTTATCAAATTCATTGAGTAGAGTTTTGTACATCTCTCCCTCATGTCTGAAAAAACAAAACAAAAAAAGAATGTCTAAGGCCGTGTTCACACTTGGCATCTTTTTTTTTTTTAACTGCCAGCTTCTGTTTTACATTACAACCCTATGGAGTAAACCGTGTTTTCAAAAAAGTCCTGAGCGCTTTTTTTTTTTACGCCATCGTCTGTGCCTTTTTCTGCAGCTCAGAGCATCTTTTCACGTTGAAAAAAGTTTAACTTTTCTGAAGAAAACGCCCTACGTCAAGCACACATAGGCTACTGTTGTTATAGCAACAAAAAGACGCCCTTTGCTGCAACACTTCTAGATTTTTTGTAACTTAAAAAAGCGCCCTTGTCAACTTTTTCTTGTCAAAAAAGACGCAAAGTGTGAACACGGCCTAAAGTTTTCATGTGAAACTATAGTGAAGAATAACCATTAAAACAGCAACAAACAACCCAAAAGACGTTTTTTTTACCTGGATTCAGTTTTTCCAGTTTTCCAAAGACATCTCCTCCCATCTGACCTTCCAACATAATTTAAAACTTCCATTCCTGACAGAAAGTAAAAATTATTTTCAAAAGATTTGAGATATGTAAGATATACGAGATTAATTTAAAAAAAATCAGTTTTTGGTGAACTGTTTATTTAAGCAATTAATAAATGAAATACTAAAACAATTTACCAAATATATATATATATATATATATATATATATATATATATACACACACACACACACACACACCAGTTTTTGAATAGTAAAGGTCATTGCACACTGAGTCAGAAATTTTCTTTTGTTTTTCCATTTGTTTCATATTCGTCATCCTTTCCTAACAAAATGCTTGCTACGGATGCAAAAAAGCAGAAAATCTGACCCGAATGATCCAAAAAATTTTCTATGATGGACAAAAGTTGACGGAGGCAGTGTGTAAACTCAGTCGAGGTCATATATATTTTAATCATTCCAATATTGTGATTTTGAGTAGAATATATTTCAGCTTTCTTTGCTGAATAGAAAGTTCAGAAGAACATCATTTATCAGAAAAAAACCTTCTGTAACATTTAGGGGTGGGCATAGATTAATTTTTTTAATCTAGATTAATCTAGATTAAATCTTGGAATTAATCTAGGTTAATCTAGATTAAAATGGCTAATTTGAATTCTGCTGAAGGCATTCAGAATATGTGTGCTACCCAAATAATGACTTAAAGTCTTTGAGAATGGATCATAAAGCTCATAAATCTGTTCTATGATAATTTGTTGATGAAAATAAATTATGTTCAATTAGATGTACTTGTGTTTACTAACTAACTAACAATGAAATTATTTTTTCTCCCTATTAGATTGTGTTTTTTTTTTAACGTCAACACCTACCCAGCCCATTACATGTTACACCGTACTTTTATTTTGACAGGTTGCCATGAAGTTTCTGTGTCATACAGTATGATATGATGCTAGTTTTCTCAAATGAAACGTTAAAAGTGACACTCACAGCAGTTTGGGAGATTGAGTTTATCTGTTCATGTGAGATGAAAATGCCAAAAATTACCGGGAGCGTCACGTGTGTTTCAGTATGCGTGTAGTAAAAGCTCGTCTCCGCAATGCATACATACAGCTAGGCAAACGGAACATATCGGATTCATATTAAAACGGTCTTTTTGCATTTCAGGTTTCACATACACTAGTCCATATCGCAATTTGAATTAAGTGACTGACCAACATTTGATTTATGAATCCAAAAAACGACGAATTTACGTGGCATTTCGCTATAGTAGATTCGGTTTTTATGAATGGAGGACTACGCGATCCCGTCTGTGTTTTGGCGGAGGAGACGTAAACGCGCGACCATATTCTATAGTCTTCGGTATACATCCGCGTTAAACTATCAAGGTGAAAGTCATCATAGCTTGCGTAGTTTAGACCCAGCTCCCAACCCAAATTTGAGAATAGATTAACGGCGATATTTTTTTTATCGCGCGATAAGAGTTTCACGTTAACGCAGCACGTTAACGCCGATAACGGCCCACCACTAGTAACATTATAAATGTCTTTATCATCACTTTTTATCATTTTAAAGCATCTTTACTATTAAAAGTATTATTTTCTATAATTACTTTTCCAAAAAAAAAAAGAATACTGACTCCAAGCTTTTGAAGGATATATAGTGTACAATGTTACAAAAGCTTTTTATTTCAGGTAAATGCTGATCTTTGTATCTTTCTATTCATCAAATAACAGCATTTTCAGTTTCATAATAATAAATATTTCTTTAACGGCAAATCAGAATATTAAAAATGATTTCTGAAAGATCACGGAGTAATGATGCTGAAAATTCAGCTTTCACATGACAGAAATACATTGCATTGTAAAATGTATTAAAATAGAAAACAGTTCTTTTAAATTGTAATAGTAATTCACAATATTGCCATTTTACTGTATTTTTTAATTAAATGCCTTGGTGGGCATAAGAAATCTTACAGATGCCAATAACACGCTATGTATTTAAGGAATAAATTTTACCTTGTTTATTTTCCTTTCTGGCAATGAGTAGTTGATTGAGGCGCTCCTTTACTCTGTTGTGCTCCCTTTCTCTTCTTTTAATGTCATGGTTGTATTGTGTGGCACGACTTGCAATGATACCCTGCAGCCTTTGTATCTTATAAAGTAAAACCATATTTGATTTTGAGGTGAACACTGTAGAAAACAAACAGTAAAAAACGGGTGGCTATTTTTCATACCTCTTCTTTTGAATCTTTTAGACCGTTTTGCAAAGTCTTTAAATTATTTTCCAGCTGACGCTCTCGCTCGTGCAAGCGCATGTTTTCCTTTTTGGAAAGTTCAAGCTGGTCCTACAAAAGTGAAAATTCATAGTTTTTTGTTTTGTTTGCTGAAAAAAACAAATAAAAAGTGTGATAAATAGCCAAACCTTTAGCCTGGAGTTGGTGAGATGTTGGTAATGGAGGTCACTGCTGGACTTGAGCTGCTCCACCTCCAGCTCCTCCATCATTCCAACAGCGCGACGGTGTAGCTGAAGCAAGTCATGTATGTTGTTTAGGGCAACCACAGCATCCAGATCACGGATGTCATCCGAGTTGCGGAAAATTGGTGGAAAGCACAGAGACGACAACTCCTGTGAACGTAAACAGTGGCAAGTTTATTAACAAGACGAGGTTCTTCTACTAGATTCTTCTTCTTCAAACTCAGAAATATAAGAGCACCTACCTGATTGATGTACAGAATGCATTCAGAGATATTCTCTTCTGTGCAGAAGTTGCTCGAGACATTGAAAGAACTTAAAGGCAGAGGAGACATGACCGATGCTGAGTATAGTCTTGAAGGAGACATTCTAGTCAATAAAACCTATATGTCCTAGAAAAGAACGAGAAACATAAATGCACTATTAATTGTAAAGATTTGTCTCAAGTACATGCTGTACCGGTTCCGAGTGAATGTGAATACTGCTCTGAATGAGGTTAGGAGGGAACCTGCCCTTAAAATAACTTTCCACAGTATTTTGAGTCGCCTAATCTTTCCCTTTCCCCAAGAGACTTTGGTTATCTGGAGCACCGGCTGAAATCTTCTCTACTTTCCTCACCTATGTGCTGAAAACCTCAATAATATGCCAAATGTGAATATTTTTCCCAAAAATAATGTTGTTGTTTACTCCAGCCTGCTGTTACTACATTTGTTCCAAGCTCTAAAAAGGAGAAAGAAAGAAAATAAAAACTAAAAATGTAGTCCATATGACTTACAATACATACAATATTCAAAGGCTGACTTCTGAAGCCAAGCGATAGATTGTCAAGTCAAGTTTGAGTTCAAAATTTTGGTCATGAAGCACGTCAGAACCAATGATGGTGACCTAATGTGGCATGATGTGATCAAAAGCAGCATACACTTTTAAAAATAAAGGCTCCAATTGGGTGTTTTTGCAATGACATAGAAGAACCATTTTTGGTTCCCTAAAGAACCTTTCGGTGAGCAGTTATGAAGAACTTTTTTAAAATCTAAAGAACCTTTTTCCAACTTTTTTTGAAAAGTTCCATGGATGTTCATGGTTCTTCGTGGAACCATCAATGTCAGTAAAGAAACTTTTTTTTAAGAGTGTATTTGGACACAAAAAAATGATCATATGGTTTAAAAATACTTTGAATATAGCGCACAAGCTCTATTTTATTGGTTAAAAATCACTACAATCTTAAAAAAACTTTTCTTAATGTGAAGAACATTTTAAAAATCTTAAGAACCTTTTCCACTATGAAGAACTTTTGTGGAATGGAAAGGTTCCATAGATGTTAAAGGTTCCTCATGGGAAAATAGGGCACAATGTATTGTATTAATATGAAGGAATTTATTTTTTTTACAGGTGCGTTATGACACCTCTATAAAACAAAAAAATAATAATAATAAAAAAGAAGAGTCGATTTGTGATTTTTGTTTTTAAGGAAGTCTCCTCTGCTCACTCAGCCTGCATTTATTTGATAGCAGTAAAAAAGCAGTACAATTTTGAAATAATTTTACTTTTTAAAATAATTGTTTTCTTTTTGAATATATTTTAAAATGCAATTTATTCCTGTGATTTCAAAGCTGAATTTTCACCATCATTACTCCCGTCTTCAGTGTCACATGATCCTTCAGAAATCATTCTAATATGCTGATTTGCTGTTAAAGAAATATTTATTATTATTATTATTATTATTATTTTTATCAATGTTTTTCAGGACTCTTTGATAAATAGAAAGATCCAAAGATCAGCATTTTTCCACATTGAAAAGCTTTTGTAACATTATACACTATACCACTAACCACTCAGAAGCTTAAAGTCAGTTTTTTATTTTTTATGGAAAGAAATTACTGAAATGAATAGTTTTATTTAGCACAGATGCTTTAAATCAATGAAAATCAATCAAGGCTTTTATATAATGTTACAAAAGATGTCTATTCCAGATAAATGCTGTCCTTTTCAACTTTCTATTCATCAAAGAAAACTAAAAAAAAATCTACTCAGCTGTTTTCAACATAATATTAATAACTAACGTGTTTTTTGTTTTTGTTTGTTTGTTTGTTTTGATCATGTGACTGGAATAATGATGCTAAAAATTTAGCCTTGAAATCGCAGTAATAAATTACATTTTAAAATATATTCAATACATTCAAAATGTTACTGTTTTGCTGTATTTTTGGATCAAATAAATGCAGGCTTTTTTCTTTAAAAAAAACATCTTACTGTTCAAAACCTGGTAATGTAACAGTTTATCAAATGACGTGTAGATTACAGACAGCTATAAAACTGTACAATCAATTAATAATTCATTCCAAATTAGTGTGAGTACTGAGACAATGTAAAATCAAAATGGTTATTCATCAAACGACTAAATCCATTACAAGCTAATTATTTCTGGATAGTAAACACCATGATCACATCTAAAGTAGGTTAAGGTGAATACAAGGATTTCTACACTAGGACGCCGAATTTACACAAAACTACATGAAGATAAAGCGACACAGAAGCGATGTTTACATCTTTAATATTTCTGAATAACATGCTGATGTCGTGGTTAACAAACGAGGACTTTGAAGTTGTAAACCATCAGAGGTTCACTTACTGCGTATAATTAGGCATTCAGCAGCACTCGTGAGGTTTGTCAGCTTCATTTCCCGACATTCGCCACGGATTGACACATTTTCCAGATAAATTTGCGTAATACTCCGTCTTTTTGTGGCACGTCGTTACATTGATGCAGACGCCTTCAGTACAGCTCAACCTTGAAGGAAAACACTCACAAGCAAATACGTTGCCATGCAACGAATACGAGGGCGTGTCATTGGCTGCAGCCCACGCACCCCCGCGGAACATCCACCAATGGGCGTCGTCGCGCTCAATGCAGGTACTAAAAACTAATATAGGCTAGTTACTGTAATAAAGTAACGTAGTTTATTGTGATACCGTGATGTTTTAGTAACGTGCTGAGATATAGTTTATTACTGCAGAACTAAGAGCATTTACATGAGACAATCAGTTTGGACATTTTATTGCAGCATATCTATTTTAAAATACAAATTATCCACTGGTGAAGATAAATAACCACAAATATTTAACGAAAAGTTGTCTCTACGCACACATTGCCCTTCATATAACAAACACAATGTAGGCTATACAACATTTTTGGCTAATACACAAATCAACGACAGCAGCAATACTTCAGCACAGCAGCAATTAAAAGTCATACTTTTACACCAACGGTAAGTACACTCTTAAATAAAGTAGTAAGTTAGCATATATGCTAAACATGTCTATTTATTTGTTAAGATTTCATGACTGTGGCGCATAAGTTAACTGCTAACAGGAACAGGAAGACCCAAAGGTTCGTCCTCGCAGAACAAAGGGTCCGTGGGGCTTCTTTTCGCCTCCAGCCACCAAGTTGTCATTTCGCCTTTCCCCTGTTTAACAAAGAGTCGCAATTAGTAAATCTCCTTTAGTGTATCTTAAACACAATAGTCTGAAGGACGGCATCGTACTAAAGAAAGAGAGAGGGGGGAGAAAAGGACAGAGCAGAGGTGTGTATTCACTTGTGCATAATGAACAGACATCACTTAAGTGAAAACACAAAAGCCAGCTGAGGCCAAGCCCTAATTGAGATAAATCACAGCTGCGCTAAGGTCTGGAGTTCAGCCTCAGGGGACCATACCATCATCTCAGGAAGAAAAAAAAGATCAATAGTTGATTGATTTGGTGGAAGGGGTCTAATATAGCACATCTGTTCATGAATAAAAAGGTAAATCTATTATGAATAATATCAAATATAATGACAACATAAGCATTATGGATACTACAATTAATAAATAAATACAAAATAAATAAAAGAGAATGAGCACACAAATTATTACCCCAAGAAAATTTGCGTTTTCTTGCAAAAGCTTTGCATTTCCCATAAAAATTTAGCAATCTCTTGTGAAACGTTTGCATTATGTTTAAAAAGCGTTGCACTTTTTCTTAAGAAACACTGAGTTTCCTTGCAAAACTTTGCATTACTCCAAGAAAATTTGCAAGGAAGCACAACACTTTCTAAACATAACGTCTTGCAAAAATATTCTGTTTTTATTATAAATTGTACAATCTTTTGCAATATGTTTGAGTTATGTAGAAAAAAGTGTTGCATTTCCCCACTTAATGTTGTATTTGCTCGCAAAAGTTTTGCGTTACTCCGATAAACTCTTGGATTACCACAATAAACTTTTGCATTACCCCGAGAAAATTTGCAAAACTTTTGCATCATGTTTAAAAAAATGTTGCGCTTCCTCAAAAAACACTGAATTTGCCCAAAAACTTTGCATTTCCTTAAAAGAATTGCATTCTCTCGCGAAAATAGCGTTTCTCAAAAAAACTTTACAATCTTTTGCAAAAGATTCTTTGCGCTATGCAGGATTACCACAATACCACAATTACCACAATAATCTTAGCATGTGCTGGAAAAATTTAGCTTAAGCCTGAGAAAATTTGCGTTCTTCTGCAAAAAATTGCATTCCCCAGAAAAATTCAGCAATCTCTTGCGAAACTTTGGCGTTATGTTTAAAAAGTGTGGCGCTTCCTCAAGAAACATTGAATTTGCTTGCAAAACTTATGTATTACCACAATAAACTTTGCATTTGCTCTCGAAATTTTATCTTTAGCCTGAGAAAATTTGTTCTTCTGCAAAAAAATTGCATTCCCCAGAAAAATTCAGCAATCTCTTGCGAAACTTTGGCGTTATGTTTAAAAAGTGTGGCGCTTCCTCAAGAAACATTGAATTTGCTTGCAAAACTTATGTATTACCACAATAAACTTTGCATTTGCTCTCGACATTTTAGCTTTAGCCTGAGAAAATTTGTTCTTCTGCAAAAAATTGCATTCCCCAGAAAAATTCAGCAATCTCTTGCGAAACTTTGGCGTTATGTTTAAAAAGTGTGGCGCTTCCTCAAGAAACATTGAATTTGCTTGCAAAACTTATGTATTACCACAATAAACTTTGCATTTGCTCTCGAAATTTTAGCTTTAGCCTGAGAAAATTTGTTCTTCTGCAAAAAAATTGCATTCCCCAGAAAAATTCAGCAATCTCTTGCGAAACTTTGGCGTTATGTTTAAAAAGTGTGGCTCTTCCTGAGGAAACATTGAATTTGCTTGCAAAACTTATGTATTACCACAATAAACTTTGCATTTGCTCGCAAAAAGTTATCTTGAGCCTGAGAAAATGTGTGTTCTTCTGCCAAAAATTGCATTCCCCAGAAAAATGATTCAATCTCTTGCAAAACTTTTGCATTATGTTTAAAAAGTGGGGCACTTCCTCAAGAAGCATTGAATTTGCTTACGAAACTTATGTATTACCACAATAAACTTTGCATTTGCTCACAAAATTTTAGCTTGAGCCTGAGAAAATTTGCATTCGTTCATCAAAAAATTGCATTTCACAGAATAATTCTGCAATCTCTTGTGAAACGTTTTGCGTTATGCTTAAAAAGTGTTGCGTTTCCTCAAGAAACATTGAATTTGCTTGCAAAACCTTTGCATTACCCTGAGAAAAATTTGCATGGCAACCATGGTGACTAACCAAAATATTCTGCCAAGCTAAAATTTACGGCAGGCAAAATAATAGCCCTGTGGGTGGCTTCTTTGCATACACAAACAATTGCTGTGGAACAATGAAACAACGGACCATCTTACCTTCACATTGAGAGACCCACGACACTTCAGCACATATCCACCAAGTGTGTGTAGAAGATCTGCTGTAGGGCCGCTGCACTGGATCTTTAAAGCTGTAAACATCATAAAACAACGCTAACACATATAAAACCACATGGAATAGAAATGACAAGCCTAAAAATTGTTTAATAATGATCGATGACACCAATAAGACTTTTCGTTAACTTAAGCTTCTTTCCATCTCACAGAAGTTCAAGAAAAGGAAATATTTGGATCCAACATTCAGTTTTACATTTTAACCAATAAAACAGTGCAAATATTTACAAGATTCCACTCCCACGGAAATGTCGGACAGGATCAGTTACTAATTGACGCTGTGTAAACAGCTGCGTTTGCCCAAATACCTTCACTGGTGGACTCCATACGAGACGCTGTGTTTACAGTGTCGCCAAATAAGCAGTATCGTGGCATTTTAGTACCAACCACCCCAGCTACAACAGGGCCTAATGACATGAAATTAAAAGGACACAGTTTAGAATAATAGTTAAAAATGGCATTTAGTTCAGAACAGATGACAGATTGAAGCCATATTGACCTGAGTGAATCCCAGCCCGTATCTTCAGCTGTGTGGTGGGCTTGTGTGGGATTTTAAACGCGTGGCAGACGCTGATCAAGTCCAGCGCCATGCTGGCGATTTCCCCAGCGTGATTGATCCCGTTCTCATTTGGTACTCCAGAGACCACCATATCTGAGGAGAAAGAGGGGTTTCATTGATTTATGTGTAATTTGATGCTAAATTGTGGCGAACCAAGGAAGCAGGATCTCTGTAACCGCACTCACAAGCATCTCCTATAGTTTCCACTTTGTACACGTCGTAGTTGTCGATAATGTCGTCAAATGTGGTGTAAAGCTTGTTGAGGAAATCCACAACCTGGTGAGGGGTGCTGGAGCCAGAGAGCTGGGTGAAGCCCACTATGTCACTGGCCAATAGAAACACAATATATTTCATTCATATTGGATATATCATAACAACTCTGGGAAGATTTCATCATGGTAATGGATATGAAAGTGTGAGCGTATGTTTTGCTGATGTTGTTGCTTATTGCTAATGCTGCAGATCTATACAGGTGGAGCTGGGGAGGTGGAGGGTTTCAGAGGAGCAGAAATGCTGTAGTGAATGCTAACCAGCCACTTAAATGTAAAGCAGCAAACTCATTGGCAGCATATGCAACATGAACCAATCAGTTTGCATTAATAACCCATCAGCCTGTGCCATCTAGAGTTTCATAACAGAACTTTTAGGCATTTACTATACAATACAGTTCAAAAGTTTGGGGTCAGTTTTTTTTAAGGTTTTCAGATGACTGTTTTTACTGTAAATCCAGCCTTAGTGAGCATAATTTTTTTTTTAACTTACTTACTTAGTAACCTATTAATATATTAATGTATATTATATTATGTAACCAAATGTCACTTTAAAAGCAAATATTTGTTTGAAATATATCATTAATTTCCATGCTTGCCTGAAATATACAGTGGCGTTGGAATAACTTTGGGCTTCTGCTGTGTGTCCCTGACGAAGATCATCAGCCACTGGTTTTGGTAACATGCCTGACACAAAGAGAAATAATATGTTAATTAGAAATATATTAATAATACATATATACACTACCAGTCAAATGTTTTTGAACAGTTAGATTTTTAATGTTTTTTCAAAGAAGTCTCCTCTGCTCACTAAGCCTGCATTTATTTGATCTAAAGTACAGCAAAAACGGTAAAATCTTGAAATACTTTTACTGTTTAAAATAACTGTTTTCTATTTGAATATATTTTAAAATGTTATTTTTTTTCTGTGATTTCAAAGCTGCATTTTAGCATCATTACTCCAGTCACATGATCCTTCAGAAATCACTCGAAAATTCTGATTTGCTGCTCAAAAAAAAAAACATTTTTTTCATCATTATTATCTAACAGCTGAGTGGAATTTATAGAATAGAAAGTTCAGAAGAACAGCATTTATCTGAAATAGTCATTTTTAACATTATAAATGTCTTTATCATCACTTTTGATCAATTTAAAGCATCCTTGCTAAATAAAAGTATTAATTTCTATAATTTCTTTCCCATAAAAAATATACTGACTCTGGGATGGTGTATAATGCTACAAAATCTTTTTATTTCAGATAAATGCTGATCTTTGGATTTTTCTATTCATCAAAGAATCCTGAAAAAAAAAAAAAAAATTTTGAGCAGCAAATCAGCTTATTAGAACGATTTCTGAAGGACCATGTGACACTGATGACTGGAGTAATATTGCTGAAAATTCAGCTTTGCATCACATAAATAAATGACTTTTGAAACCATAATCAAATACACTGTAAAACCTAACAGTGAAATTCGCTAAATGAAATGAGTTTAACTCAAAAATTTTAAAAGTTATTTCAACTCAATATATATTTGTGATGTAAACTCAAAAGCTAATTAGGTTAAGCAGAACTCATTTTAAATAAGTTACTAGAAATTAATTTAATCTACTATTGCCATACACTCTAGGTCTATGGCTGATCACAAAATATTTAAAAGAAATATAAGCTTAATACATGATTTCTAATATTGTTTTTTGAGAAGCCACATTTGTTTAACACAGAGTTCTAGGTTATTATGCTTTAGATATTTCATAACTAATTAAATAGCCTAAATAAACAGTAAAATATTACCTTTCATAACTAATTAAACAACAAAACGTTAACATAATAAATACATCTATTTCATTTAGATTAATCATTTTAAAATAACTACTTCTACTGGAGGCAAATTATTATTAGTTTTCTTTTTTTTTAAATGCGCATTTGAGTGGAATAAACTTACTTTTTTAAGTTGAGTTTACACTAATAATTGCCTAAGCTAAAGTTAATTTAACTCAATTTATATGAGTTTATAGTACTCATATTTATTGGTTTTAAAACTTAAATGGTTTAAAGCAATCGGTTTCCTCAAACGATTTGAGTTACCATAACTTGTTGGGTTTTACAGTGAGCAGTTATTTTAAATTGTAAAAATATTGTATAATTTTACTGCCTTTAATTTTACTGCCTTTTTTATTTTATCTAATGCCTTGAGATCGCACAAGAGATCACAGGAATAAATTACATTTTTCAAAAACATTCAAATAGAAAACTGTTATTTTAAATAGTAAAAATATTTGCTGTACTTAGGATCAAATAAATGCAAGTTTGCAAAGAAGAAGAGACTTCTTAAAAAAAAAAAAAAAAAAAAATCTTAGGGTCCAAAAACTTTTTACTAGTAGTGTACATATGAAGAATACATTTAAATCTCAAGCTGAAAACTTGACAAGGTCCTTACTTTAAAAGTCCACTAGGTGGAACCATTTGGACAGTTCATGACTTTATTTATTGAAGTGTTTGCATGTAATAATGATTATAAATAATTAACTTTCACACTTTTCGCACTGTAATTTCATATACACTTCCATACTATAGAGTAAACGATCAGTCTTCTGCTTCTCCTGAAGAAGATCCTGTGTTCTCTCGGCTACAATGGCTTCCAAATGTTTGCTGTACTTTTCCATCTATAAAAAAACAATGACATTTTTTTAACATTTTAATACCTGTAAAAGAAAGACTCAACTAGATGAGATACATACCAGGTTCATCATCATATCCACAGGGCTGACCTTGTGTGGGTTCATTTTATCGAGAAGCTTTTTCACCTGCTCAAACGTGGGCCTCATGGTCACATTGTGGTTCCAGCATCTCTTTATCAGCTGTGTGAAATTTGACTACAAACACTGAGTGCTTTTCATTTATCCACAGTTATCATCTTTTAATCAGGCGTAGTTAACATTTGCATCAATGGCAATTCATTGAAGTAATTGATTCTCAACCAAGAGGAAATTTGCTTAAGTAAATAGCATGCATCAATTACATCCATACAAACCTCACAGTAATCGTCAGGATCTGGGCAATCATTGTCTGATTTCCCGGCCGTCAGTTTGGGAAGTGACGGGCGCCACATGACATCAAGCTTCACTGAATCTGCCTGTTCCTGCTCATGTGACAATAATTGCACTTCTTATCATCAATTCCTATGCAAAAAAAAGTCTAAAAACTCCAAAACCTTCCTGATCCTTGTATACTTACTGAAATGAGGTCACTGCGAGTGGCGATTTCCACCAAGATAATAGAGTAGCTTGAGAAAAGGAAGAAAAGACTAATGTTTATTTCACGCTTCTTGGAGTTTTTATTTGAGAACAAATTGCTGCTCTGGGATGCATCTATAAAATATACAAAACATTTACATGCATCTGAAGATAAGAACAGGGAATTAGAATGACTCCTGAAGCATCACTAAAGACTTGGTAAGGATGCTGAAAATTCAGTTTATATTCACAAAGAAATCAGTTATTTTAAATTGTAATAATATTACACAATTTTACTGTTTTTACTGTATTTTAATCAAATAAATGCAGCCTTGGTGAACTTAAAATTATTCCAAACTTTTGGCAGGCAGTGTATTTATTAGTTTGTTTTATTTTTAATCAACTGAACAGAGAAATTAATATGTGAATGTATGTAAACTTTTAGAAGATTTATTTGAGAAATATCAAACTTTTTTTTTAAATCAATTTAGAATATTTCACAATTTGTACTTATTTGCTAAATCCAAAATCTCTCATTTAAATAGTTGGACAAAAATATATATATAAGGCTCAAGCATTTCTCCAACCTGTACACATCAGCTGCGGCTGTGAAACTAGTGCTGACCCTCAGCAAAACTTCAGGTGCGCAGTAAATGCGATAGACGTTTTGACATTGGAAATTAGTGCTCATGTCCTCAAAGTCCTCCTTTCTGTAGGCCATCAATCCGTAATCTGTATCATTAAATATACAAGTCTTATATTACATAATTCTTTTAACATATGTTGTAATATACAGTGCCGCTTGAAAGTTTGTGAAAACTTTGCAGTTTTCTATATTTCTGCATAAATATTACTCAGTCATCATCAGATTTTCATTTAAGTCCTAAAAGTAGACAAAGAGAACCCAATCAAACAAGTGAGAGAAAAGTATTTTCTTAGTCATTTATTTATTGAGAAAAATGATCCAGTGTTACATATCTGTGCGTTGCAAAAGTATGTGAATCTCTTGGATTAGCAGTTAATTTAAAGGTGAAATTAGAGTTTATCTGTGCAAATGTGTTTTATAGTCAGGGCAATGACTATCAAATGTCAATATGTGACCGGTTTTATTAAAAAAAACATGGGATTTATTAAAGTCTAATCATGTTTGTGGAAGTGATTCACATCACGAGCAAAGGAGATTACTGCGGTCCTCGGAAAAAAGAGTTGATGTTGTTTATCTGACTAGAAAAGGTACCAAAACTATCTCTAAAAAGTTTGGACTCCACAAATCCACGGTCAGACAGATTGTGTACAAATAGAGGAAATTCAAGACCACTGTTACCTTCCTGAGAAGTGGTCGATCAACAAAGATCACTCCAAAGCAGAACATGTAATAGTCTGTGAGGTTGCAAAAGTTCCCAGAGTAACTTCTAAGCAACTAAATGCCTTTCTCACATTGGCTAATATTAATGTTCATGAGTCCACTATCAGGAGAACACTGAGCAACCAATGGTGCGCATGGTAGAGTTGCAAGAAGAAAGCCACTCTTCTCCAAAAAGAAAACTGCTTGCTAATGATCATGTGGACAAGCCAGAGGACTATTGGAGAAAGGTTTAATGGATAGATGAAACCAAAATTGAACTTATTGGTTTAAATGAGAAGCTATTATGTTCGGTGAAAAGAACACACTGCTTTCCAGCTTAAGAATCTGATCCCATCTGTGAAACATGGTGGTGGTAGTACCATGGCTTGGGCCTGTTTTGCTGCATCTTGGGCAGGACAGCCTGCCATCATTGATGGAACAATGAATTCTGAATTGAACCAGGAAATTCTAAAGGAAACGTCAGGACACCTGTTTAAGAACAGAGTCTCAAGAGAATGTGGGTCATACAGCAAGACAACAACCCCAAGCACACAAGTCATTCTACCAAAGAATGTTTAAAGAAGAACAAAGTTATTGTTTTGCAATGGCTGAGTCAAAGTCTAGACCTTAATCCAATTAAAATGTTGTGGAAGGACCTAAGCAAGCAGTTCATAAGAGGAAACCCACCAATATCACAGAGTTAAAGTGGTTCTGCACTAAGGAATGGGCTAAAACTCTTACATGTTATTGTGCAGGACTGATCAGCATTTACAAGAAACTTTACCTTCAGTTACTGCAGCAAAAGGAAGTCACACCAGATACTGAAAGCAAAGATTCACATGCTTTTGCAATGCACAGATGTGTAACACTGGAACATTTTTCTCAATAAATAAATGACAAAGAAAAAAAAAATTCTCACTTGTTTGATTGGGTTCTCTTTGTCTACTTTCAGGACTTAAGAGAAAATCTGATGATGTTTTGGGTCATATTTATGCAGAAATATAGAAAATTGTAAAGGGTTCACAAAATTTCAAGCGGCACTGTACGTAAAAAGTGTATCTCCAAAAATTATGTACCTGATATTTTGCAGACCCACCGGTCGTCGATCACACAGTTGCGTGAATGAAGACGGCCGTGGAACATTTTGTGCTGGTGCAGGTAAGCCATTCCACGAGCAATATCAGTAGCAAAAGACAATCTGTAGATGTTAAGTGTTCATTTTATTTATAAAGTTCCATCCTGAAGTTTTTAAGAGCTTTCCCACAATGCCACAAGACAAATTTACCGAAAACCCCAGTTGATAGGGACATCTTCATTCAACAGCACATCTGCTAGGCTTCCCTTTGGACAGTATTCAGTGATAATGCTTACAAAAGGAACTTCAATGCAGCCTCCAATGAATTTGGAGAGGTTTGGGTGATCAAGCTCCCTGGTAAAAAGAAACAAAGTCTTGTGAATCTTGTGCATTGGTATGTTTAATTATTTCCTTTGACAAATATTTGCCTGGAATTACCCACAGTCACAAAATCCTTCAAGTTACTCGTCCAAGTACATCTGATTTCAGTGTGGTTTCATTTGCAAGAATTGTGGGTACAGCTTCTCACCTGACCTCTTTGACCTCTTTTCTGATTGTTTTAGTCAGGGTATAGTGTTTCTTCTGGATGTGTTTCACAGCTACAGTCCTTCCATCACTGTAAAAACAAAACATTAAACAAAAAACGTTAAGCTGTAAGCCTATATTTTCTTGCTGAAGGTAGCTATATGACATTTGATATAATGGGTTTATGTTAATACTGTTTTAAGTTCACTTAAATTAGACATTACTTTCTAGTCTAATAAATGTTAAATTGATAGCTCTCAGTTATACTGTGATGTTGAATGGCTATAGTCACTGGTTAAATTCCTTCAGTCATTAAAAAAGATGGCATTAAACAAATGTTAAATATATACTTTATGTTGTTTCTACAAAAAATGTAATTTGTGAAATTATTGCAATATAAAAGTACAATAAAAACTGTTAGGTGGGATTATTACAAAATTCAGAAAAAAATGTGTGATAATTTTTTTTAATTGATTGACAGCACTAAAAAAAGACAAACAAAAACAAGACATGAAAACTAAAACAAAAACAAGACAAACAAAAAAGACAAAACAAAGACATAAAGACAAGACAAGACAAAAAAAACCAAGACAGACAAAACAAAGACAAGACATAAAAACAAAGACAAAAAACTAGACAACGAAAAAGACATAAAAACAAAAAGACAAGACATAAAACAAAGACAAGACAACCAAAAAACAAAACAAAACAGAGAAGATAAAACAAAGACAAAAAAACAAGACAAACTAAAAAAGACAACGTAACAAATGCATAAAAACAAAACAAAGACAAGACATAAAAAACACAAAATGGAACAAAGACCAGACAAAACAAAGACAAGACATAAAAAAAGACAAGATAAAAAACATCAAAACAAAGACAAGACAAGACATGAAAACAAAGACAAAAACGACCAACAAAAAAGACAAACTTAAACAGACATAAAAACAAAAAGAAAAGACAAAAAAATAAGACTAAAAAAACAAAGACAAGACATAAAAACAAAGACAAAATGAAAAAGACAAAAACAAAACAAAGACAAAAAACAAGACAAGCAAAAAAAGACAAAACAAAGACAGGACATAAAACAAAGACAAAATGGAAAAAGACCAGACAAAACAAAGTCAAGACATAAAAACAGAACAACAAGACAAAAAAGTAGGACTAAACAAAAACTAAACAAAGACAAGACTTGAAAACAAAGACAAAAACAAGAAAAAAAGACCAAATGAAATCAAGACACAAAAACAAAAAGTCAAGACAAAAACAAAGACAAAAAACAAGACAAACAAAAAAGACTAAATGAAAAATACATAAAACAAAACAAAGACAAGCCATAAAACAAGACAAAAAAAGACAAAACGAAAAAGACAAAAACAAAACAAAGACAAGACATAAAACAATACAAAACACAAAACGAAACAAAGACAAGACAAAAAAACAAGACAAAACAAAAAGACACAAAATGAGACAAAGGCACAGGAATGAAAATGAAAAAGACATAAAACAAAACAAAGACAAGCCATAAAACAAGACAAAAAAAGACAAAAAAAGACAAAACGAAAAACAAAACAAAGACAAGACATGAAACAAAGACACAAAACAATACAAAACACAAAACGAAAACAAAGACAAGACAAAACAAAGACAAACAAAAAAAGACAAAGCCAGACAAAGGCATAAAAACAAAACAAAGACAAGCCATGAAACAAGACAAAAAAGACAAAATGAAAAAAACAAACAAAGACAAAACAAAGACAAACCAACCAAAAAGAGACAAAATGAGACAAAGGCATAAAACAAAACAAAGGCAAGACATAAACAAAGACAAGACAAAAAACCAAGACAAACAAAAAAGACAAAACAACAAGAAGACAAAACAAAGACAAAGCATAAAACAAAACCAGGACAAGACTATTAGTTAGAGAAAATACATTAGTAGAGATACCCAAGAGGCAGTATCACTGGAAACACTCACTAGATGCCGGCCTGAATGAAGCGTGGTTTGAAGTTGGTATTGACTGCAGTGCAAACCGTCACATCTGTGACTCTACTCACACTCGAGTTCCTCTTTACGGTTTGAAGACTTGTGGTGCTACAAAAACCTGTGTAGCACACTTTACCTGTAAATCCCCCCCAAAACAAATAAACAAAAAAACATCATAAATGCTAAAATATTTAATAATCAAGAAAACCTATTTTATTTTGGCACTAAACAGGATGTTCAGTGAGACAAACAAGTGACTAGGAATTGTTTTGTCATTGTTTAATGCATAATGCAAAATGTTAATGTAACATATTTAAAGAAGCAGTAGATAAGACTAAAACCTCTTACCAAACAAAATATTATTGTAGTTGATGATCCAGCTCTCATCCCAAAACATTTTCTGTTTTTGGTATTGCAGCCACTAGGAAAAATTAAAAGTTCAAAAACAGTAATGGTATATAATATATAATAAATGTAACAACTTAGCCAGAATAATACATTACTAACTAGATTTTTAGGAATGTGGTGATAGAAAAAAATATGAGATGGAAGCAAAGGAATTTTATCAAAAAAAAATTAGATGATTAGTGATCATTCTAAATGCATTTTAATAGACTGAATCATGTAGTGAAAGAACGCACTGTTACGCACACTAGTCTAGACACGTAATGCCTGCACTCTGCACACTTTGAATGATTTTTGCAAAATACTCGATAATGTCAAATCGAACAGCGTTAAAACAACAATTGCAATATCATCACATATGATATATATCGAACATCCCTATTTAAGAGTGAACGTAAAAGTTTTCCAAGTAAACGCAACGTTTCTTAGGGAGATGCAAACAAAATTCTTTTGCGAGACAAACATTTTGTATATGATTTGTGCAAAACTTTGGCGATATTCAATAAATGTAGATGAAAAAGTATTGCAAAATGACTGTGTTTCCATTAACCGATGTCATGCGACTAAAACATATTTTAAAGTCATGGCAATGGATTTTTGTGGAATGTTTTTGCAAAATATGGGCAATTCTGCACAATTGACGCGTTTTCATTAGACATATTTTCAATTCGCAATTTCAATTGGTGCAATTTAAAGGGTAATGGAAAAGCAGCTACTGAGGAACACAAAGGTTTTGCGAAAAGTGAAATGCTACATTTTTTAGGAATGCAAATGTTTTACAAGTAAACACAAAGTTTCTCAAAGAAATTGCAAAAGAAAGTCAACTTTTTGAGAGAACAACAATTTTGCGAGCAAATGCAAAAGTTTTGCAAGCAAATGCAGTTTCATTCGAGAGCGCAAAAGTTTTGCAAAACCAACCCAAGGTTTCTCAGAGGAACGCAACAGTAGCTGCCTTTCTATTACCCCTTAAATTGTGCAAACTGAAATTGTGAACTGAAAATATGCCTAATGGAAGCGCATCAATTGCGCAAAAACTCCCATATATTGCAAAACGTTTTTACGTTCGCATGAGGTGGTTTTTCAGGCAATTCGAAAAAGGAATATTTTGCAAAACAGCATTGCATTCACATTTGATTAAATATAGCCAAAATCCAGCAAAGATCAGTTGACATGACTTATCGCAAGAGGAAAAATTTTAATTTTAGTCGCATAACATCGCTTAATGGAAACGCTGTCATTTCGCAATACTTTTTAATTGACATTTAGAAAATAGTGCCAAAGTTTTGCACAAATTTGTAACGGAAGCAAAAACAAAAAAGTTTTGCGAGCGAAAGAAAGGAAGTGCGCAAACATTTTGTATGAGAACGAAAAGTTTCACCAACTGCGTTTCCATTACAGATTTGTGCAAAACTTTGGCGATATTTTATAAATGTCGATTAAAAAGTATTGCGAAAAGACGGCGTTTCCATTAACCGATGTTATGCGACTAAAAAGTGTTTTTTTCCTCTCATGATAAGTCATGGCAAAGGATTTTTGTGGGATTTTGGCTATATTTAATTGAGTGTGACCTATAAATGCAAAAAAAAAAAAACGTTTCCATTGCTGTTTTGCGAAATATTTCTGTTTCCGAATTGCCTGAAAAACCACCTCATGCGAGCGTAAAAACGTTTTTGCGATATATGGGCAATTCTGCGCAATTGCACGTTTCCATTAGGCGTATTTTCAGTTCACAATTTCATTATGTGCAATTTAAGTGGTAATGGAAACGCAGCTACAGTGAAGGTTTTGGTGAAGCAAAAACAAAACAAAAGTTTTGCGAGCGAAAGAAATGTTTCTCAGAAGTGCGCAAACATTTTGTATGAGAACGAAAAGTTTCACCAACTGCGTTTCCATTACAGATTTGTGCAAAACTTTGGCGATATTTTATAAATGTCGATCAAAAAGTATTGCGATATGACTAAAACGTAATTTTTTCCTCTCGTGATAAGTCAAGGCAACGGATTTTTGTGGGATTTTGGCTATATTTAATTGAATGTGACCTATAAATGAGAAAAAAAAACGTTTCCATTGCTGTTTTGCGAAATATTCCTGTTTCCGAATTGCCTGAAAAACCACCTCATGCGAGCGTAAAACTTTTTTGCGATATATGGGAGTTTTTTGCGCAATTGACCTGTTTCCATTAGGCGTATTTTCAATTCACAGTTTCATTTTGCGCAATTTAAGGGGTAATGGAAACGCAGCTAATGAGGAACACAAAGGTTTTGTGAAAACGAAAAGCGAAACGCAAAGTTTTGTAGGAACGTAAACGTTTTACAAGTGAACACAAAGCTTCTCAAAGAAATTGAAACGTTTTGCAAAAGAACGTAAAGTTTTTGAGAGAACAACAATTTTGCAACTAAACGCAGCAAAAGTTTTGCAAAGCAATCCCAAGGTTTCTAAGAGGAACGCAACAGTTTTTCTTTTCTTTTTTCTCAGGTCTCATATCTTTATCACCATGTCTCTTTGAAGGCTCTGTAAAAATTTGAAAAACCCACATAGGGTATTGCTGGTGATTTCTTGCCATGCATGTTGCTAATGTTACACTCTTAAAAATAAAGGTGCTTCAAAAGGTTCTTCACAGCGATGCCATAGAAGAACCATTTTGGTTCCACAAAGAACCATTCAGTCAAAGGTTCTTTAAAGAACCATCTCTTGTTTACCTTTTTATAATCTGAAGAACCTTATTTGTCACAAAGAACCTTTTTTTAAAAAAGAAAGGTTCTTCCGATGTTTAAGGTTCTTTATGGAACCATTTTGACAAAGAGGTTCTTCTACAGTATGGCATCGTGAAGCACCTTCATTTTTAAGAGTGTAGTCGATTGCTTACTTGGTTTAAATAAAAGGGGGCTCCATAGATGTTGATCTATTCAAGTTTTATCGACTTGCAAATATTTGTCAAGCATTGAATCAGCATTCTCACCACCAGCGTCAAGATAAAACCACTGCAGAACAAGGCCACTGGAAGCCCAATGGCCACTTTGATGGATGTGGGCATAGGACAAACCCCACAGTCAGCGGGACACGTCAAACAGCTCTCCTCCAGCTCACAGATGTCATCGCCACACACTGTCAAATGAAAGTGCAACTTTATCTAGACAAACATCCCTAGACAAAGCTTAGTTTTGTTCTCGTATGACACTGATGACTTCCTGGACTGGTATTAGAATGTGTCAACAATTAACCTTGCTTAATCAAATACTATAGGTTTGTTTTCCTTAACATCTATATCCTTGATGTACCAATTGTTTGAAGACATTGTTTTCGTAAATCCCGTAAAGCGCTTAATTTGTACTAACCTTGAGCACTGACTACTAACACCTTGGACTCTAGTGCTGCATGCATCTGTCCCACTTTGATGTGAGCAATGACCGATGTAACTCCTAAATGGACCAACACCACCTGAGGAAAAAATAATTAAAATCTCCATTAATAACATAAAATAATGTTAAAATACATGAAAAATATTATATAGAAACAAAATAGAAAAATTCAACCTTTGATGTCCACAGTAGTTGGCTCATCTTGCCAGCTTTGGAGACTGTGTGGGTCACAATTTCGCCATCATCTGGAATCCAGGGACCACAGATCCCTCCGCCTCTCTAAACAGATAATATACAATAATATATAAACAATTGTCTGACTGTTAAAGGTTTATTGGGTTGTGGAGCAATCAAGGTTAATATTGACTGTCAAACATCTTGCCTAAATTATAATAACAGCTTGACACACTACAATTAATGGCACCAGTTAGAACCTGAATAAGTGCTCATCAAGGTTGGCCCACTTCCCGGTAATGAGTTTCCGCCCCTTTCCGCACTTTCTTACACACACACACACACACACACACACACACACACACACACACACACACACACACACTTACGTAGCTAAATATATAGGGACCTACCATAGATTTTGTTTTTATAAATTACATAAAGCTTATATAAACCAAAATTATACAACTGTTTAAAACAATCGGATCAGTATTTTTTTTAAAGAAAGTAATCATTTTATTCAGCAAGGATGCATTAAACAGTTTAAAACTGACTAACAATTTACAACAAAATATATTTTAAATGAATGTTGTTCTATTTATTGAAGAATTAGATTTTTTTTAAAGTATGACGGTTTCTAAAAAAAATATTAAACTGTTTTCAACACTAATAATAATAATAAAACTAAATGTTTTTTTACTAATATTATAATGATTTCTGAAGGATCATGTGACACTGAAGTCTGTAGTAATGAGGCTGAAAATTCAGCTTTGCGTCACAGAAATAAATTACTTTAAACTGTATTTTAAATTGTAATAATATTTTAGAATTTTACTGCCTTTACTGGATTTTCTCTAATGCCTTGTAAGCATTGTCCACCTTGTTCATTTTTTAAGTAATCATGAATTTAATTAAATTAAGTTATATGTATTTAATTTATTCTAAGTTAATTCAGATTTTTAACAAATGCTTTATTTAATTTTTATTTAAGTAATTATGAATTTAATTGAATTCAGTGTTATATTTAACTGAATTTAGATTTAATTAATTTTTTAATTAAATTAAATCTAATAATTTAATTTAATTTGGATTTTAGTCATTTTTTAAGTAATAAGTAATTTAATAAAATAGAATTATATTTAATTTATATTTAATTGAAATTATTACAAACTAAATCTTATCATATTCCAAAAGAGAGTTTTTATATTTTCAGTTTTTTTTTTATTATTGAAGTATTGACTAAAATCTAAATCTAATAATTAAATTTTATATAAATTTTTTGCATTTTTTGGAAGAAATAATGAATTAAATTAAATCAAATCATATTGTTTAATTTAATTACATTTTTTTATTTTTAGTCATTTGTAATGTAGTTTTGTTTATTTAAATAATAATTAATTTAATTTAATTATATTATAGTATTATGTCATATCATTTCATTTAAATTTAATTTAAATTATTATAAACTTAATCTAATCCTATTCTTAAAATGTTCTTTGCATTTTCAGATTTTTTATGATTATTTAAGTATTAATTTAATTAAATACAATAATTTAATTTAATTTAGATTTGTGCATCTTTAATGTAATTAATAACAAATTTAATTAAATTAAATCATATTGTTCAATTTAATTACATTTTTATTTTTAGTCATTTGTAATGTAATTGTTTATTTAAATAATATTTAATTTAATTCAATTATATTATTATGTCATATCATTTCATTTAAATTTAATTTAAATTATTATGAACTTAATCTAATCCTATTCTTAAAATATTCTTTGCATTTTCAGATTTGTGCATTTTTTATGTAATTAATAACAAATTTAATTAAATTAAATCATATTGTTTAATTTAATTACATTTTTATTTTTAGTCATTTGTAATGTAATTGTTTATTTAAATAATATTTAATTTAATTCAATTATATTATTATGTCATATCATTTCATTTAAATTTAATTTAAATTATTATGAACTTAATCTAATCCTATTCTTAAAATATTCTTTGCATTTTCAGATGTGCATTTTTTATGTAATTAATAACAAATTTAATTAAATTAAATCATATTGTTTAATTTAATTCAATGTATTTTGTTTTGTAATTTTCATCCAATGTTTTATTTAAATAATCAATGTAATTAAATTTAATTATATTATTGTTTCATATAATTTAATTCAAATTTAATTGAAAATATTACAAACTAAATCTAATCCTTTTTATAAGAGAGCTTTTGCATGTTCTGACTTTTTATTCATTTAAGTATTATAACATTAAATCCAGTAATTTAATTTAGATTTTTTTAATGTAAGTAATAATTAATTTAATTTAATTAAATATTATTGTTTAATTTAATTTTTATTCAAGTAATAATGAATTTAATTAAATTCAATTGTATTATTATTATTTCATAGTGTTTCATTTAAATTAAAATTATTATACAATCAATCTAATCCTATTCCTAAAAGCAAGCTTTTGCATTTTTTAAATTAATATATATATATTAATTTAATATATTAATATATTATTAATATATTATTATTATTAATATATATATATTATGTTTTACATTCATTTAATTCAATTCAAATATATATTCGAATTTAATTTAATTTTTATTTTAAATGTAAGTAATAATTAATTTATTTCAACTCAATTATATTATTACTTAATATAATTTCATTTAATCTAATTTAACCTAAAATCTAATTCTATTCCAAAAAGGGAGCTTTTGCATTTTAAATATATATATATATATATATATATATATATATATATATATATATATATATATATTTTTTTTTTTTTTTTTTTTTTAATAACAATAAGATTTAGATTCAGCTTACATCATTTCAACAATTTTGTCGCCAAAGCATAAGTAGTTTAGAAACGTAAACTCACACACATGCTCACACATGCCACCGCCACAGGCCATTTACTGTAAGACAACGATAACTGGTCTACACTCTTCACTACTGTCATTTTGTCGCCTCTGATGTCGTGCCAAAATGTGCCACATTTAGCTTACTTTCTATTTAAAAGATTTCAGCACCAATCCGACAAAATCCAAAAGCACTTTTACTAGGCTTCACAGCGACCACAACTGTACTGACCATGAGCGCAAGAGGACAGGAGTGAATGTTGGCGTGATAAACACAGCAGTTTTCTTCATTGGCGTTGTTCCAGTTTGCAGGACATTCGTGCTCGATGCAGAATCTTTTGGCCTCTGAGGCATTACTGTGAGAGAAAGCGAAGCGTATAATATAACCGCTGTTACATGAAGCCAACATTTATTTCATTTTGAACACGATATCACATTGAAGAAAAGCTCATATGGTATTCTGAACATTCAATAGAGTAAAAAGTGGTTTGTACACATAATGAAGCACATTTGAGAAGACCGGCATTGTGCGTGGCGCTCACCTGAACTGGAAAATCTTGTTTTTAACGGCGTACTCATAAAAGGAATCCGAGGCAGTGACTGAATAGGTAACGTTAAACTCCTCCCCATCCGTGACCTTTTCTGGTGGACGTTGAACCCAAGCCATTTCCAAGCCTGTGAAAAGTGGGTGTGAAAGCTTTGAACGGAAATCTCCAGGTGATCTACCAAAGCAAATGTTTATCCCAAAAATGTAAATTTGATGTTTATCTGCCCCAGGGCATTCAAGATGTAGGTGACTTTTCTTCAGCAGAACACAAACGAAGATTTTTAATGTAAACCGGTGCAGTCTGTTAGTGATTTATTGAAAGGTGAAAAATGATATAAATACTGTTCAGTTTCTCACAAAAACCAATCGTCTCGTGTCTTAGGACATCAATGTATCGTCACGAGCCGCAGAGTGGAATTTGGATTTGTCTGTGCATGTTTTTTTTTATTTTTTTTACTTTCAAAGGTTTGGTGCCCATTTACTGCCATCAAATGACTAACAGACTGCAACGGTTTGAGTTAAAAATCTTCGTTTGTGTTCTACTGAAGAAACAAAGTCACCTACATCTTGGATGCCCTGGGCTAAGCAGATAAACATCATATTTTCATTTTTGGGCGAAATATCCAGCAAACACAGAACGTTCCCCTAACGTTCCCATTTGGTTATTTTTTGAGAACCAAATGAGAACGTTCCCAGAACCTTCCCTGTAGGTTCTCTTTTTAATAACCTATAATGAATGTTCCCAGAACATTCCCTGCAAGTTATTATTATTATTATTTTTTTTTTTGGTTTAATTTTATAACCTAAAAAGAACCTTCTCAGAACATTCCATGCAGATTATTTTTAGGTTTTGTTTTTATAACCTATATAGAATGTTCCCTGCAGGTTATTTTTAGTTTTTATTTCTTAACCTAAAAAGAACCTTCCTAGAACGTTCCCTGCAGGTTATTTTGAAGTTTTATTTTTATAACGTAGAGAGAACATTCTGCGAACGTTCCCTGCAGGTTATTCTTAGTAGTCATAACCATGTACACTAATTAAAACTTTGCAGATGACTCTGATTTTTTTTTTAATATCATAAACAAACATGATGTTAACGGAGACGTTTTCGTTTAATGACCAAAAGAGGGAAGCACATCATCGTTAATTCAGCGGTAAGAAACGAATGTAATGTTATCCTAGTTAAAGTCAAATAAATGCTATTCGTTTTTAATGTCTGTAAAAATAAAATACACATTTTTAAAATCTAATATTTTGTTGAATTCATGTTATTTGGTGCTTTAATAAACATAAAATCTGGGTTATTATATGGTATGGTACTTCTACATCTTACATATTAACGAAATCTAACATAGTATAGGATAATTTAGTCTTATTTAATGCTCCTTATGATGGTTAAATGTGCTCTGATTATCTGTAATGATTAAACAATAGTTTAAAACAAGACATGGTGTGTAGTAGTGATTATTGAGGTCCACATCCGTCCACATCCGCCTTCCATGCCGCTTACTCCGGGAAATGGGAGTGCTGACGTACAGAAGCGGTATCAGAGTGAAGAGGTTAGAAGAACATTCTGGGAACCTTCAGAGAACTTTCAGGAAACCTTCGGAGAACCTTCTAGGAACATAAATAGAACATTCCCTATTGGTTAGCCAGGAAAGTTTTCTTAACGTAAATAGAACATTCCCTTTAGGTTAGGGGAACGTTCTGGGAACCTTCTGGGACTGTTCCGAGAATGTTGCGGGAACGTTCCCGGAATGTTCCCCTAACCTAAAGGGAACGTTCTATTTACGTTAAGAAAACTTTCCTGGCTAACCAATAGAGAACATTCCAGGAACGTTCTGGGAAACAAAAGTTAACGTTCCCAGAACATTCTGGGAACTAAAAATTGTTAGCTGGGATATCCCTTTAAGGTCATTGCACACTGAATCCGAAATTTTCGTATGCGTTTTTTCTTTTCATATTTGTCATCCTTTCCTATCTAAATGTTTGTTACAGATGAGAAAACCCAGAAAATCAAACCTGATCCAAATTTTTTATGATGGACAACAATTTCGGATTTAAAGGGAAAGTTCAGCAAAAACGTTTGTATTATTTATTCACCCTTAAGGTCATTGCACACTAAGTCCGAATGATTCGTCCGAATTGATTGCACGTTAAAAGATAAATACGACCTCAAATTATGTCAATCGAGTTTACACACTGCCTCAGAAACTTTCGTCCGTCATAAAAAATTCGGATCAGGTTCGATTTTCTGCGATTTCACTTCCTTAACAAGCATACGAAAATTTCGTAATAACTGTACACCGAGTCCGAATTATTCGTACAAATTTTTCGCACGTTAAAAAAAAAACACGACCTCACGTTATGTCAATCACATTTGCACACTGCCTTCCACACTGTTCAGGTCTCACCTGCACACGAACGCTATCAGCTCCCGGGAGACAATGGAATAAATGACTGCTCATATTCCAGCATACGGCACTCGCATTGAACAAAAATGGTTTGTCCATGTTTTTTATTTAATCGCTGTTGCTGTAACGTATTGGGAAGCCAGAATTCGCAACCATCAATACAGCTCTCCAAAGCCAAAGTGCAGTAACTACACATTTGGTCAAAATTGAATTAAGGCTTAAAAGTATCTTGGTTCAATTTTGTCCCAATTCAGAGAAATGAGAGTGTCAACATGTTTGACTAGCTGGTCTAAAAACTTTAAAGGCATTTTTCTCAGTTTCAGTGTTAGTGTAGTTACTGCACTTTGCCTCTGGAGGGCAGAATAGAAACATGCATTAGCCGAACCCTGTTTGTTTTACGTGTTGTTATTTAAAACATTACAGATGCGTTGTCAGTTTCAAGTTGAACCGCGGTCCTGGTGCACACCGAACTGTGGGAGGACAACGGGACGATTCAATTTTTTACCAAGAACCGTTGCACCCCTAGTGTTTTGACAGTTCAGATCCACCGTACAAGCAAACGGCAAAATCCAGAATTGCATCTGACAAGTTCATCCACTTCGTCTCGCAGCACAAAGCACTAAAAAGGTCCTTGTACACTGAGTTCACAAAAATTGGTGGTCTTATTTATAATATGTGGCTCCAGTAACGCTAACAAAACATTAAAGTTTACTGACATCCTGAAATAAACTTTGAATCACCCTGGATAATACCACAGCTCATTAATAAGGAGGTGCGCATAAAAAGTATTCTCTCATTCCTCTCTATCTCTTTTTAAGAAGAGAGTGGACAACACAATCATTCTCGCTGCTTGAAGATTCCATTTTGTATTGATTTTGATCAGTGACCTTTAAATTCGAAAGTGAACTGAATCAATGATTCACTAAAAAAAATTGGACCTACCCTGTTTTTAAATATATAAGTCATACTGGTTTAGACTGATGTGAGAGTGAGGACAGATATTTCTTTTTTGTCTCTTTACGGTTAACCAGCAACAGTAGAAGCTATTGAATGTAGCTAATTTGACTCATTATCCTAGAAAGCAGTACTTACCGCCACAGCTAATCATGTTGTAATCATTGGGTTCTATGATGGGCCAGCAGTCGTATTCAGTGTTGTCCAGGTCATGCCAACCTTCAGCGGTCAGAATCTGAAAACAGTTCATTATCATTATTCGGTACTGGTGTTTTTATCCTAGATAACTTATGCTCCTGAATCAACTTAGCCTGAAATCAAGTAGAATGCTTTTGAGCTGTAATATTGCTAAATTTGATCCACAGCAGTTCGTTAATAGGGTTGGCACTAGCCATGTTAGCAAATACAATACAGTAAAATAAATAGTTACATTAACTTAAATTATATTAAATAATTATTTAATTAGTTTATATGAGCACTTGCATGTAAATACATCCTGGGAAATAAAATAAAATAATTATTTAATTAGTTTAAACAAGGGCTAATATCTATCATGTGCATGCTGGGAAAAATATATAATATAATTTATTATATAAATAAAATAATAAAATAATTACTTATAAAAATGATCTAACATAACTTAATTTTTTAATTGGTTTAAATGTGTTAATATGTGCCGCACACATGTTGGGATATTAAATTAAATTAAATATCTGCATGAAAATAAATTTAATTAAATTAACTTTAGAGAAATTTGATTAATTCATTATTGTAACAAGTGATACCATGTCTACCATGTATATTCTTAGAAAAAATAAAAACAGTTTAAAATAATTTAAAATACAATTTAAAAAAATAATAATTTATAATAATTACATAACATAACAATTATTACTTATTTGGTTTAAATGTGTCAATATGTACCACATACACATTGGGATATAAAAATAAAATAAAATAACATATATTGAATTTAATTTAATTTAAAAAAATCAATTAAATAATTATTTTAACAAGTGATAATGTGTACCATGTATATTCTTGAAACAAATAAAATCAACTAAAACAAAATAATAATTTACAATAATTACATAACATAACAATTATTTATTTGGTTTAAATGTGTTAATATTTACCAAATAAAATAACTACATGAAATTAAATTAAATTGAATTTAAAAAATCTACTTAATAATTATTTTAACAAGTGATAATGTGTACCATTCTTGGAAATAATAAAATAAAATAAAATAATTATATTAATTAAACATAACATAACTATTTATTTGGTTTAATTGTGTTAATATGTACCACATACATATAAAAATAAAATAAAATGAAATGAAATTACATGAAACTAAATTAAACTTCAAATTAAATGAAATTAAATTGAATAATTGAATAATTATTTTAAGTGGTAATGTGTACCATGTATATGCTTGAACATAATAAAATAAAATAAAAATAATTGCATTCAATTATTTTGAACTTCAAATTAAATTACATTTATCTAAAAAGCAATTAAATTATTATTTTAAGAAGTGGTAATGTGTACCATTTATATGTATGAAATGAAAAATGAAAAACGACATTAAATTAATTTAAATTAAAATTAATTAAATAATTACTTTAACAAGTGTTAATGTGTACCATGTTTGGATACAAAATAAAAAATTAAATTAAATAATTATTTATAATAATTACATAGCATGGCACAATTATTAAATTGGTTTAAACTTGTAACACATACATGCTGGGATATAAAAATAAAATAAAATAAAAATGAAACTACATGAAATCAATTCACACACAGTATATGTCCCAAAAACTATAGTACCATGTGCAAAAAACATATATAACTCTTAATCTCCTACTTCCCTCATTTTAGTTGTTAGTGAATTCACAGGTCTGTCGTTCATTACCTTATTCTGAACACAAGTGTTTCTGACATTGACACAAAAGCCATTGGTGACACTGTCTGATCCAGTCCATTCCCTGACAGTTTTTTGGCAGTGAAGCTGACTACACCATCACTGTAAAACATGCTATCCTTAACAACAAAACACTATTGCCTTTTAAAAAAGCGGTCAAAGTGACTAAAGTATTCCCCTGCATCATGACAGTATTGATTAACCCCAAATAAAGTCACAAAATCATGGACTTACCACAAGGAAAAGGACAACGCAGGTTTCCCACAGACCCATATTGTCTCGCTTGTCAGTTTGGATGCACAGTGCAGACTGACTTGGTAAGAAGGGGCTGCCTCTTGTCCTCTAATTTGTCTTTCTTTCTTTCTTCTTGGCCTCAATAGCCCGGTAATTATTCAATCAGCCGGAGAGCTGGAGCTAATCATAAACACAGTGGCTTTCTGCCCCTTCACTCTCCCAAGGAGATCCAACTCACCTTCAGCCTCCACTTGTAGTCTATGTTGTCGACACACACGCAAAAAACTATATAAAAACAACTTAATATTAGACATGCAATCTGATACTATCATATGAGATATTTGCTTGTAAACTTAGTCTAAACATCAGCTGGTGGGTTGCAGATTTGTATAAAAACAATAAACTGGGGCCACATTCACTCCTGTTTTTTTATTTTTATTCATTTAAATTATAGTGCAGTCATAAAAGTGCAAAAATATTTACACAGCATTTGTGAGTGTTAATGGAAATAATAATAATAAAAAACGAACAGCAAATCAGCATATTATGACAGAAACATTCTGCATTAAATGTGACTCAACTGGACTGACCAAATTGGACCCCATTTACTTTCTCTATATGGACAAAAACAGTTTGACTTGAACACATGACATGACTGAAGTTTAATTTTTGGGCAAACTTTCCCTTTAAAGAGAACCCTGGGTATTAAGACTTGTATAACATAAATTATGTCTCTTACTGAAATATGTAGCAGAAAACCGACAAAGACTTACGTTATTGAAAAACGTTTACCAACAAAGAGACTAAATGCCCCAGATATCGAGTGAAATTAATGCTGAGAAACTCCTTCGGCATGTTTACATCATTTGTAAGCTCTTTCAGTAGATGTTTGTAAGCAGTGAAGACTTACATCGCTTACATCACAAGCAATAATTTCCTAGCGATAAGAAGAGGAGAAAAGTATGGGAAGATGCCTGTGAACGAATTAAACTTCCTAAAGACCAGCGTCTATGTTCTCTCCACTTTAGCTCTGATGCCAGTTTGAGGCTTTTAGTCGACCATAGCTACTGAAAGAGCTTACAAGAGGGGATGGAGATAAGCGTAGGCTTAAACCAAATGCCATACCATCAATTTTCCCCACGCGCTGAGAAACTCCATCATGACAAGAGTCGGCATGTTGACATTATTTGTAAGCTCTTTCAGTAGCTGTGGTCTCCTAAAATAAAAGCAGTGAAGACTTACATCACTTCTCTTCAACTACATCACTTGGACTTCATCTGAAAATTACAACCAAAAGCCGCAAAACATGGCATGGTATATGCATTTTATTTTTGAAGTTGTGTATTCCGAGTTGTGTTGTGGTAAAATTAGCAACAGATAGCATCAACAAGAGAAGAGATGTGAGTCTTCACTGCTTTCCTAGCGATAAGAAGAGGAGAAAAGAATGAGAATATTCCTGTGGACGAATAAAACTTCTTAAAGACCAGCGTCTTTGTTCTCTCCACTTTAGCTCTGATGCCAGTTTGAGGCTTTTAGTCGACCACAGCTACTGAAAGAGCTTACAAGAGGCGGTGGATATAAGCATAGGCTTAAACCAAATGCCATACCATCAATTTTCCCCAACAAAGAGACTAAATGCCCCAGATATCGAGTGAAATTAATGCTAAGAAACTCCTTCGGCATGTTTACATCATTTGTAAGCTCTTTCAGTAGCTGTGCTCTCCTAAAAGGAAAGCAGTGAAGACTTACATCGCTTCTCTTATTGCCCTTTGACTGGAAAGTACAACCAAAAGCCACAAAACGTGGCATTGTATCTGCGTTTTATTTTCGAAGTTGTGTATTCTGAGTTGTATTGCGGTAAAATTAGCAACAAATAGCATCAACAAGAGAAGCAATGCAAGTCTTCACTGCTTTCCTAGCGATAAAAAGAGCAGAATAGAATGAGAATATGCCTTAGACAAATAAAACGTCTTAAACACCTGCGTCTTTGTTCTCTCTGTTCTCTCCACTTTAGCCATGATTTGAGGCTTTTAGTCGACCACAGCAACTGAAAGAGCTTACAAGAGGCGATGGATATAAGCGTAGGCTTAAACCAAATGCCGTACCATCAATTTTCCCCACAAAGAGACTAAACGCCCCAGATAATGAGTGAAATTCATGCTGAGAAACTTCTTCATCATGACGAGAGTCGGCATGTTTACATCATTTGTAAGCTCTTTCAGTAGCTGTGCTCTCAATTTTCCCCAACAAAGAGACTAAATGCCCCAGATATCGAGTGAAATTAATGCTGAGAAACTCCTTTGGCATGTTTACCTCATTTGTAAGCTCTTTCAGTAGCTGTGCTCTCCTAAAAGGAAAGCAGTGAAGACTTACATCGCTTCTCTTGTTGCCCTTCGACTGAAAATTACAACCAAAAGCCGCAAAACTTGGCATCGTATCTGCATTTTATTTTTGAAGTTGTGTATTCCGAGTTGTGTTGCAGTAAAATTAGCAACAGATAGCATCAACAAGAGAAGCAATTTAAGTCTTCACTGCTTTCCTAGGTTTAAGAAGAGGAGAAAAGAATGGGAAGATGCCTGTGGATGAATAAAACTTCTTGAAGACCAGCGTCTTTGTTCTCTCCACTTTAGCCCTGATGACTTTGAGGCTTTTAGTCGACCACAGCTACTGAAAGAGCTTACAAGAGACAATGGATATAAGAGTAGGCTTAAACCAAATGCCGTACCATCAATTTTCCCCACAAAAAGACTAAACGCCCCAGATATTGAGTGAAATTAATGCTAAGAAACTCCTTCGGCATGTTTACATCATTTGTAAGCTCTTTCAGTAGCTGTGCTCTCCTAAAAGGAAAGCAGTGAAGACTTACATCGCTTCTCTTATTGCCCTTTGACTGGAAAGTACAACCAAAAGCCACAAAACGTGGCATTGTATCTGCGTTTTATTTTCGAAGTTGTGTATTCTGAGTTGTATTGCGGTAAAATTAGCAACAAATAGCATCAACAAGAGAAGCAATGCAAGTCTTCACTGCTTTCCTAGCGATAAAAAGAGCAGAATAGAATGAGAATATGCCTTAGACAAATAAAACGTCTTAAACACCTGCGTCTTTGTTCTCTCTGTTCTCTCCACTTTAGCCATGATTTGAGGCTTTTAGTCGACCACAGCTACTGAAAGAGCTTACAAGAGGCGGTGGATATAAGCATAGGCTTAAACCAAATGCCGTACCATCAATTTTCCCCACAAAGAGACTAAACGCCCCAGATATTGAGTGAAATTCATGCTGAGAAACTTCTTCATCATGACGAGAGTCGGCATGTTTACATCATTTGTAAGCTCTTTCAGTAGGTGTGGTCTCCTAAAAGGAAAGCAGTGAAGACTTACATCACTCTCTTATTGCCCTTTGACTGAAAATTACAACCAAAAGCCACAAAACGTGGCATCGTATCTGCATTTTATTTTCGAAGTTGTGTATTCCGAGTTGTGTTGCGGTAAAATTAGCAACTAATAGCATCAAAAAGTGAAGCAATGTAAGTCTTCACTGCTTTCCTAGCAATAAGAACAGGAGAAAAAAATGGGAAGATGCCTGTGGATAAATAAAACCTCGTAAAGACCAGCGTTTTTGTTCTCTCCACTTCAGCCCTGATGCCTTTTAGTAGACCACAGCTACTGAAAGAGCTTACAAATGATGGAAACATCACTCGATATCCAGGGTGCCTTTTGTGGGGAAAACCGATGGTACAGCATTTGGTTTGAATCTAAGCTTATATTCATCGCCATCTGCAGGCTCATTCAGTAGCTGTTGTCATCATATCAGTATTTTATTTTCAGTAAAATAAAATAAAATATGGTAAAATAGCTCAGTAGCCAGTAGCTCACAGAGTGCAACCGTTCTACGTAATTAAAATAAAATAAACATTTAAATATGTGACCCTGGACCACAAAACCAGTCATAAGGGTAAATTTTTTGGATTTTTTTTTCCCATTGATATATGATTTGTTAAGATAGGACAATATTTAGCCGTGATGTGTCGACTTTATGGAACTAACCAGAATTTGCATATTCATATCTAAGATTATGCATTAATATTTGTATTATGAATATATCTTATTAATTATTATATTTATATTATTATTATTATTCAAAATCATTACTAATTTTACAGGTTAAGATCATATATTCATCTTCAGCAGTTTTTTTTTTTTTTTTGTGGAAACTTGCAGAAGTGTTGTATTCACAGCCTTTCTGTGGGAAATATGTATTGACTGTATCACATGTATTATTATTAACCCTGTGGTTGTGATATGTGTTTTAACCAAAAGTGCAAAGTACATTCTACAGAACTGATGTTCCTGGAACAAGGTGCGAAAACATAAACAGATCAATTGAAATTGCAGGGTGTTACATGTAGCCTTGTTCTCCTTTGTTTTGCACTGTTTGTCATTTGGTTTCTCCCTCTGTCTTCCCCCGTCTGTTTGTGATCATTTGGTTTAGTCCTTGGTTAATCATTATCTGTATCACCTGTGTGTCCTGATTAGTTTGCCTTTATAAGTCTGTCTTTGAGTTTAGTCCTTTGTCGGTCATTGAATGTGGTACGTGTGGTTATCTCCTGTTTTTCCTTTTGTGGATCAAGATTAAAAGCAGTTATTATTTGAGTTTTGTCTTCCGTCTCGTCGAACCAGCACTATCTTTAACACAGGGTCTCTAGAGTCACAAAACTAAATGTATATAAAAAAAAAAAAGAGAGAAGTGAAACCGCAGGTCCGAAGGCCATTGTCTATAATGACACCTTTAATATTTATTTCCCGCAGTGCTTTTTTTAGCCGCCCATTCCCGCCCGCAGCAAAGTTCAAACCGCCCGCTCCCGCGAAATTTGCGTTGGGTCCCGCGGGACCCGGCGGGTCCCAATCCCAATGCAGCCCTCTACCCTGCACCCCTTGCAGATCAGAGACTTAACATTTCTTACTTCTCCTTTCTCTCTGCTCTCTATCTTTTATTCTGATACTGGGTGCACCTAGACAGTCTAATATTTCTACCGATTTTATTTGATCAGACTTTAATTTGATTCTAATTGGTTTTGAATTTGACTTAGATCTTTAATTTGAATTTGATTTTAATTCTAATTAGACTATATATGATTCAGCGTTATTTGATCAGATTGTGGCATTTATTTTTATACTCTATATATATATATATATATGTCTTTTGAAAACTTTAAATAAATTTATAACCTTTTTAACCCCCACCTGTCTGATGTGGAATCAATCATTTTCTGCATCAGGCCGAGATATAACTCTTTGAAAAATCTGCAATCTGAGGGTGCAAAAAAAATCTAAATATTGAGAAAATCGCCTTTAAAGTTGTCCAAATGAAGTTCTTAGCAATGCATATTACAAATCAAAAATTAAGTTTTGATATATTTACAGTAGGAAATGTACAAAATATCTTTATTTTGACCAATGTATTTTTGGCTATTGCTACTAATATACCTGTGCTAAATATGCATTTTGTGGTCAAGGGTCACAAATAACAGCCATTCAGACAACCAGAAGCGCACTGCCCTCCCAATCAAATGTACAAGTTTGCAATCTAATTGATAAATATTAAATCTTTTTAACATTAGTAAAAGTTCATACTGTGTGGCCGATACCATCTTTATGAAATACGCTTGTTGGTTTGCATTGAGTTCATAGTTTTAACATACATGTTTGCTTTAATTTATTTTCAAGATCTGAGGTAAACTATCTGTTGTTGCTTTCAGTATGGCTATAAATGTGACACAAAATGGTATTCAAACTCACATTAGACAGTTTTAACACTGAATAAAGCACATCCCAGATAGCACATGTACGTCTGCAAGATGTTTGCTTCATCTGTAAAGCATCTGCTGTGTAACACCATCTGGCAGATGTCTTTAAGGTATCAATTTTACATACATTCTAAATCATAAACATCTCAACAACGTCTAAGACGTCTATTTGACATCTGATAGGAGACTTCTTATGGACGAATTGCAGATGAGTGAACACTAATAAAATACGTCTTCCAGATGTAAATGCAGATGTGAAATAGACGTCTCCGTGATGTATGTGTGCTATCAGGGATTATCAGTACCTGAGAAAATCATTGTTATAGTTTGTATATTGTTAAACCGCGACGTCGCAGAAATAGAAAGATAGCGTACCTTTTAACGCGTCACATGTAGTTAGGACACGGCCCAAATAGCACATGTACGTCTGCAATATGTCTGTTAAATATCACTTGATCTGGAAAGCATCTGCTGTGTACAAACATCTGACAGACATTAGTTTTACATCCATTCTAAATCATAAACATCTTAAAGACATCTAACAGACGTCTATATGACATCTGATAGGAAACGTCCTATAGACGTATTGCAGATGAGCAAACAATCTAAAAAATACATCTTGCATCAAAATGATTTTGAACCTTGCTTTGCTTTCAGATATCGAACACGGCACATTTGAATGCAAACCTAAAAATAAATTATGAAACTTGCTTTTCATACATTTTAATGCTGTTATTTAAAATGCGATAAATGCATCTTTTCCATGTCAGTCAGAGGTTTTGCGACGAGCGACTCGGGAATTATTTATATTTCTGCAACATTGCGACTGGAACAACAGCATACAAACAATGAAATTCTCATGAAAATCTGTACTGATTACAAGCTTTTATTTAATGTAAAATGTGCCCAATGTAAGTCTGAATATCGTTTTGCATGATCTTTATGGTCAAACAGAAAACGACAATGAATATTTACCTTAGATCTTGAAAATAAATTAAAGGAAAAAACAGGGGGGGGGGGGGGTGTATTTAGACAAAAATTGTATCACTCACTTTGTATTTTTAATCATGTAAAATCGGTTTAATATGTGTGAGACTGGACCACAAAACCAGTCATAAGTAGCACGGGTGTATTTTGTAGAAATAGCCAACAATACATTGTGTGGGTTAAAATTATCGATTTTTCTTTTATGCCAAAAATCATTAGGATGTTAAATAAAGATCATGTTCCGTAAATGCATTTGTGACCCTGGACCACAAAACCAGTCTTAAGTCGCTGGGGTATATTTGTAGCAATAGCCAAAAATACATTACATGGGTCAAAATTATTGATTTTTCTTTTATGTCAAAAATCATTAGGAAATTAAGTAAAGATCATGTTCCATGAAGATTTTTTGTAAAATTCCTACTGTAAACCTATCAAAATGTAATTTTTGATTAGTAATATGCATTGCTAAGAACTTAATTTGGAGAACTTTAAAGGTGATTTTCTCAGTATTTTGATTTTTTGCACCCTTAGATTCCAGATTTTCAAATAGCTGTATCTCGGCCAAATATTGTCCTATCCTAACAAACCATACATCAATAGAAAGCTTATTTATTGAGCTTATATCTCAGTATATATATATATCTCAGTTTTGTAAAATTTAACCTTATGATTGGTTTTGTGGTCCAGGGTCACATTTAGTAAATTTCCTACCGTAAATATATAAAAACGTAATTTTTGTTTAGTAATATGCATTGCTAAGTGCTTTATTTGGATAACTTTAAAGATCAATATTTCGATTTTTTGGCACCCTCAGATTCCAGATTTTCAAATAGCTGTATCTCGGCTAAATATTGTCCTATGGTAAACCATACATCAAACGCAAAGCTTATTTTTTATTATGATTATTATGATATTATGATTGACATCTGATAGGAACGTCCTATAGCCTATCAAAAAATACGTCTTCCAGATGTAAATGCAGACCTCAAATAGACGTCTCCGTAATGTATGTGTGCTTTTTCAGAGTAAATAATTGTCAGTGCGAGTGAAACACTCTCAGAGATCTCCGCCCATAAGCTTTTCAAATTGCCTGTGATTTTTTTTATTGATTTGGTCGCGTCTCTTGTGGACTGACAAATTGCTTGTCGCTGGAATCTTATCTCATCGTGTCTAGGACACGCTGTAAAACAAAAAAACCTCAGGAAAGGCCTTGTGTACTTTTCCTGTTTACGGCAGCAAAGCGACATTATCCCAATGTGGTTTATCTTTATAAAATCAGTGCCCGCACCGGAAGAATAAATCATCCTGTTTACGCTGGAATACGTGACACTCTCAGACGCCCGACATGAGGACCGGCAGGTGGCCATTGAGAGCATTTTTTTTGCCCAAGTATCAACAGGAAAAGCTGGTTTCCCAGGATACACAATCTGAAGCACGGTTGTAGTTTCGTCATGCTGTAATTAACCCGTGTCGCAACTCCAGGAGCATGACTGGAGCTCAGGTGAGACGAGCTGCAGCGGCTTGTTGCATCAGAATTGCGTAAAATGGGGAATATCTCGCCGTTTTAAAGCCTAAAGAAAGAAAACCGGTTTATTCTGTACCCCTGACCTAGCAGATTAGATTTCAGCCTACGATTTTAAAGCACATTGGGATGGGTTTTTAAAATGAAAACCTAAATAAGGAGCCAATAACGTTTAAAATACGATTTGTGGCTAAGGGCACAAAACCAATCTTAAAGGTTCATTTTAGATTTTTTTTTTTCTGAAAACTGATAAGCTTTCAATTGATGTATTGGTTTGTAATGATGGGACAATATTTGGCCGAGATACAACTATTTAAATATCTTGAATCTGAAGGTGCAAAGAAACTTAAATATTGAGAAAATCGCTTTTAAAGTTGTCCAAATGAAGTTGTTACCAATGCATATTACTAATCAAAAATTCAGTTTTGATATATTTACAGTAGGAAATATACAAAATATCTTCATGGAACATGATCTTTACTTAATATCCTAATGATTTTTGGCATAAAAGAAAATGTGATCATTTTGACCCATAATGTATGATGATGATACTTATGACTGGTTTTGTAGTCCAGGGTCACGTTTATCTTTTTTTTTTTTTTTTTTTAATAAAATTATAAATTGCATAGGCTATATTATGGAAGGTCATTTTCACCTGAAAAAAAAAAAAGTTAGAGATCTTAAGTCTCAACCAGTGTTAAAGTATTGTTTATATAATGTTATAGTACTCCATTTTTGAATATTTTGAATTTGATTTTATTTTTGTTATTTTCCATTTTCATTTCCAGTTTAGTTTAAGTTAGTCATTTTGAGAATGACTAACTTAGCAAAATGACTAACTTAAACTAAACTGGAAATGAAAACGGAAAATAACAAAAATAAAACCAAACTCAAAATATTCAAAAATGGAGTACTATAATTATTTCATTAAATATTTGATATAAAAATATATATTTGTAGTAGTTAGTTTCAGTTACCAATAAAATCACAATTTAAAAATAAAATCATCGTTTTTATTCTCAAGCATAAAAAGACTTAAAAAAAATCATAAAATAATTCACTTTTTTCTTAAATATTACTGTATTTTAGTTGAAGAACACAATGAAATTATATACAGATCATTTCATTTACATTTTACCTATAGTTAACATGACAAATTTTAAATGTTATATTTAGATCATTTTTAAAATGTTTTCTTACTCACTCACAGTGAGTGCATTGGTACATATATATGAAATTATATATGAAATAAGATTTTTGTATAATTTGAATGGTGTAAATATTGAATAATGGGAATCTTTTACACATCAAACCACAAAAACAATTGATTAGTACCGGTATGTATTTACATGGGCATATTTGAGCACTTAATCATGTATTACATAATCAAAGTTCTAATATTTATATCTAATATTCAACTATATACAGTAAAACCTACAGTAAACTCATTATTCTCAAACATGAAGACTGAAATGCATATGAAATCTCTCAAATGCTTACATTAATATCTACATCAAGTCTACATATGATCTACATACTACATACATCCATTTCAAGATTCAAAAAAAGTCAAAGACTTCTTTTAAACAGTACAGTATACTTAGAAAATAAGAGATTCACACAGATTTTACGGCAGTTGAGGATCTTAAAAAAATGGTCAGAAGCTGAATTAATGAGGTAAAGTGGAACTTTACAAGTGCATTGCTGTGGGAGATGTGGCGTGGTGGCTCGTACACATGCTCAGACATGCTGAACGCAGGCGTTTCTGTGGGCGACTATCACTGAAAATGGCAAAAATAAGTGCCTTGCTTTGTACTGTCATTAAATTCCCTTTGAGTTCTGCCAGGAGAATTCAGAAGCAATGGTCTTCCCAGAGTCAAAAACGAGTCCGGCCCACCTTCAAGACTTCAGCATCTCCTGTGTGGAGACTTTGCTGTCCTCTGCTGTATTCTCTTTCAGGCTACTGGTTGTCTCCCGACCAGAGCCGCGTTGAATGTTGGCCTTGGATGACCTCTGCCGCCTCGTCCCGCTGCAAACACAGCGCATCAGGTTCTTGATAGTGGTCCACATTTCCTCATCTCTGTAGGAGTAGATGATCGGGTTCATGACGGAGTTGAGGACGGCGAGGAGCAGTAGCCAGCGTTTACATTTCAGGACATCGCATTTTTCGCAGTTGAGTCCATCCAGGAGCAGAACAATAAGTCCAGGGGTCCAACAGATCACAAATGCTCCTGAAGAGACAAACATTTGGGTTAATTTAGGTTTTTGTATTATATTATAGAACTAATAAGGGTTGACAGTTCTAGAGTTTAACCTTACTAGCCTCGTGTTCAAGGTTATGAAACATCCACGTGCTGATATTTCTACTTTTTTTTTCAAAAGAAAATGAAGACAAAGTTGCCATTGGTTCCCAGTGGCAATCAGGTTCCAGAATTTGTCTCATCTCACAAGAAATATGGCTTGCTGCACCTCTAAGATTAACCTTTAACACACTGCATTTTGCACTGCTGTAGACGCTGCAGTGGTTTTCCTCATTGTTTGCTTTAACCACATTTAGAGAACGCGTTTCTGCCCCAACACGCTCAATAGCCCTTTTTTTCGAGCCTCGATAGAGTGAGTCACAGCAACAAAGCAGCTTTTAGTCACAGTTCCCCTTAATTCTTTCAAGTTCATATGAAATCCTGTCTGCACCACAAAACAAGCTCGGACAAACAGGACGATCTCAGGTGAAGGACATGTAGCGGCATGTCTTTCAAGATTAGAAAACACTCATAAGGACTAAAATGAACAAAGGTGGTGGTTGTTTTCAGATGCCTGAGCTTCTGACGAAGCTGTACAAAACCGACCTTCTGTTTTACTGCTAAAAATCATTTTCTTAATCAGTGTTACTCGTTTTAGAAAGCTTAGACGTTTTACTGTAAAAACATGTCATAACTACTGATTAAAAGTGTTGTGTAAGGTTAAAAGTGTGATAAATGCTCGTACTCGGCACCAGAAATGCTTACTAGAGAGTTGCATACTGAGGTTATGACAAAACCTCATCAAATGGGGGGGGTTCCCCTGTGGTTTCTAGTAGGTTGGCCATTTAAGTGAACACTCTTTCCCTTTAATCGTATTAAACGCTTGTGGAGGAGGACTGAGCGCCATGTTTTCTGCAGATGTGCATATGTTGTGTGAGCCCTTTGCATATATGCATTTATTACATGGCATAACGAACAGCAGCGGTGAGAGGGTTGGGTAACGCAAGGCCACAGAGCATCAAAAAGGCCACAACTATTTTAAAAGAAGACCTTGGAAGTTTTTTAAATTCTGCAATGGAGTTTTTAAGCAACAAACAACCAATCCTAAAAGTGGTGTTCGTTCGAAAACTTTTGAGCATTTTGCAATCGAAGATTGAAGTCTGCAATCTAATCAAGTTTCAGGATTTGTGAGTAAATAAATGCAAGGTTCTTTGGAGGAAACAAAGATTTTGAGAGTGAACTTCGCATCAAAGTCCATTTCACTCGGTGGCCATCTTTGAAACGCGCCTCAGGCATGCAAGTGCAGCTCCTATCTCTTTGAATGGGGAAACATCAAATTTGTCAAAACTGTTCACTAAGCTTACGATTAAATTTCATATTTAAAAACAGCAATGAACTCTGACAACAACAGTCTCATACAGCTTGTTTATGTTCATATACTGTTAAAAAAGGCCCAAGAAACTTCCCACTTGCTCTCAAAACTCCACATTTCCCAAAGAAACCTTGTTTGCTCGCAAAACCTTTGCATTTTCCAAGAAACGTTGTGCTTGCTTTCAAAACTTTACATTCCCCCATGAAACTTTGTTTGCTCGCAAAACCTTTGCGTTTACCAAAAAACTTGGCGTTCATTCACAAAACCTTTGCGTTTCCCAGGAAACCTTGTGTTCACTCTCAAACCTGTGTGTTTCCCAAGAAACTTTGCGTTCACTCTCAAAACCTGTGTGTTTCCCAAGAAACTTTGCTTTCACTCACAAAACCTTTCTTTCCCAAGAAACTCTGAATCTTTGCGTTTCCTAAGAGACTTTGTGTTCACTTTCAAAACCTTCGCGTTCCCCACTGAACTTTGTGTTCACTCGTAAAACCTTTGTGTTTTCCAAGACACTTCGCATTTACTTTCAAAACTTTTGTTTCCCAAGAAACCTTGCACTTGCTCTCTAACTTTGTTCCCACAAGAAACTTTGTGTTCACTCACCAAACCATTGCATTTTCCAAGAAACTTTTAAAAACCTTTGCGTTTTGAGAGTGTCTTGAGAAACGCAAAGGTTCTGAGAGTGAACACAAAGTTTCTTAGGAAACTTAAAGGTTCTGAGTTTCTTGGGAAACAAAGGTTTTGTGAGTGAATGCAAAGTGTCTTGGGAAACAAAGATTTTAAGAGTGTACGCAAAGTTTAGTGTGAAACGCAAAGGTTTTGAGAGTGAACACAATGTCTCTTAGGAAATGCAAAGGTTTTGAGAGCAAGTGCAAGGTTTCTTAGGAATGCAAAATTTTTGTGAGTGAACTCAAAGTGTCTTGGGAAACGCAAAGGGTTTTTTGAGTGAACGCAAAGTTGTTGTTGTTGTTTTTTTTGAGTGAACCCGAAGTGTCTTGGGAAACGCAAATGTTTTTTTTTTTTTAGTGAATGCGAAGTTTCTTGGGAAATGCAAAGGTTTTGTGAGTGAACACAAAGTCTCTTAGGAAACACAAAGATTCTGAGTTTCTTGGGAAAGAAAGGTTTGTAAGTGAAAGCAAAGTGTTTTGGGAAACGCAAATGTTTTGCGAGTGAAAGCGAAGTTTCTTGGAAAATGCGAAGGTTTTGAGAGTGAACGCAAAGTTTCTTGGAAAATGCAAAGGTTTTGTGAGTGAACACAAAGTCTCTTAGGAAACACAAAGATTCTGAGTTTCTTGGGAAAGAAAGGTTTGTAAGTGAAAGCAAAGTGTTTTGGGAAACGCAAATGTTTTGCGAGTGAAAGCGAAGTTTCTTGGAAAATGCGAAGGTTTTGAGAGTGAACGCAAAGTTTCTTGGAAAATGCGAAGGTTTTGTGAGTGAACACAAAGTCTCTTAGGAAACACAAAGATTCAGAGTTTCATGGGAAAGAAAGGTTTTGTGAATAAATGCAAAGTGTTTTGGGAAACGCAAAGGTTTAGCAAGTGAACCCAAAGTTTCTTAGGAAATGCAATGGTTTTGTGAGTGAACACAAAGTTTCTTGTGGGTTCTCGTCTGTTTAAAACACAATTTCTCAAAAGAGGAGTTGTGCAACGGATTAATGTAACCTCTACCTCCAAACATGCCACAAAACAACAAAGAAAGAATGTAGCGTGCTTCTAAAACACAGGCGTCTGCTTTTATCTGCAGTTCTTTCAAGAAATAACTGATGAGTACTGGGCTGTGAATCTTCACGCATCTTCATTATACTGTACAAAGTCTCCCAGACACATTCTCTGTATCTTCAAAAACAATCCCTCCTGAAAACAAAGCGATCTCATCTGGCCAAAAAGGGATTTTCACACATGCGAGCAATTGGCGTCAGAGACAGGCGCGCATCTAGTATGAGTTTCATGCTCTTTTTCTCCAAGGCCACAAGCCACTCGTGCTGGTGGTTTGATTCAGATGCCAGGCAGTGTAAAGAGCGACCTTGTGCAAGATAATTATACAGGCCTGGAGGAAGCCTGTTGTGCGGGGAACAGGCAACTCCTCCACTTTGGCCCTATCTGCAACGCGAAGCAGTAAGAGATACTCCTAAAAACCAGCTTTTCTTTTCTGCAACGTGCATTGGTCTGACACAATTACTGAATTTCTATTTTTAAAAAAACCTGCTTAGACCAGTATCAACCAGCTTTCGTTTGGTTTGATGCTGGTCTATCTGGTGGATTTCAACAGGGTCTAAGTAGCAGTAGCCAAAAATACATTGTATGGATTATCAAATTATCAATTTTTTCTTTTATGCCAAAAATCATTAGGATATTAAGCAAAGATCATGTTCCATGAAGATATTTTGTAAATCAAAACTAAATTTTTGACTAACAATATGCATTGCTAAGAACTTCATTTAGACAACTTTAAAGATTTTCTCAATATTTTGATTTTTTGACTTAGATTCCAGATTTTCAAATCTCGACCAAATATTGTCCTATCACAACAAACCATTCATCAATGGAAAACTTATTTATTCAGAATTCAGATGATGTAAAAATGTAATTTTTTTAAAAAAAAACTGACACTTATGACTGGTTTTGTGGTCCAGGGTCACATATAAATTTTTCAAAACCATATAAAACCAATGTAAATATTGAAAAATTGTATTAATGTACTTTCTTCTAAATCTGAAAAGATGTTTCCCACCCTTTATCACCCGCACTCTTATTTATCACTGGCCTATTTGCAGACAAAACGTCTGGTAGATTGTTTGAACACGCAATTCATAATAAAGAAAACAAAAGGGCAAAAGAAATCCAACCTTTGAACTTCTGATAGCAATCAGCTAATGCAAGCTTGGGAGGTTTTGTGTTTTGTGTCTCATTGTTAACTCTTGCGTCTCATTGTACTCAATGTGAACTCTTCACGGTAACCTCAATCAGGTTCAACATCTCAAAAGCACGACGTATATTACATGTCAGCCTGTGGTTAACAGGATATGAGATCACATCCTTCCAATCTAAATATTTGTCATGTCTGTAATAAATTTGCAAAAATATTTATCCACACTGTCCCACATCACCCACACTTGAGTGGGTTACAAGTTTGGCAAGAACTATTTGAGACCCCGCAAGCCTCCGTTGTGAGCTAAATTAACATATTCAGCAGTCTGGGAGCGTTTATCATGCTTACAAAGTAAAGGCGTGGACTTTGGACAGCTCATCAGAGCTATGGAGACTTGTGGGAAAACTATAAACCAACATATCCTGTAATTGCCATTGAACTTTGAGTGGCTAAGGAGTGATGATACATTCTGATACATACTGTATCACAGTCTGGAATGCATGTGGTGGTTCAATGTGCTGCGTTTGTGCAATGAATTCACTTCCCATTTTCTCAGGCTGCTTGTAGTAATCTAGTATTGTCGTACTAAGAGATAGTTTGCCAAAAAAAAGGAGGAAAGACAATTCTGTAATCATTTACTCAACGTCATATTATATAACGTATTTTTACCAAGAGACCAAACCGAAATTTGCGTAGTTGGGTAATTGAATGATATTTCGATATTTCAGTCAAACAAACTGTACATATTGCTACTCTAGCTGCTGACATTTTTACTTCCTGTAGTTCAACCACATTGTGTGCATGAAATAGATGCTGAAACAGTCAAAACACATCACTGAAGAAGCATGAATCAAATGACACCATGCATACCGGTTTGTGCAAATGCATACCGGTTTGTAGTGATGCACCAAAATTTCTGCAACTGAAAAAGTCAAAAAATGTATTGTCTTCGGCTATTTTGGTCTAGTATTTTCCACTTCAGAAATTTCAGTGCACCAATACAAACCAGTATGACTAGAATGGCCAAAAACAACCGATTTTTGTTGTCTAAAATATTTTTGGTTTCAGCCTACCAAAATTTCATTGTTAAAGGCCATTTCACCCAAGTATTTTTGGTTGCTAGTATTTCAGTGCATCACTACAAATAGTTATGCATTTTGTTCATCACTCTTAAAAATAAAGGTTCTTTATTGGCATCACTGGTTCCATGAAGAACCTTGAACATCCATATAACCGTTCAAATGCAAAAAAGGTTTTTTAAGTTCTTCAAAATGGTTCTTTTAAGAACTGTTTACTGAAAGGAGCCAAAAATGGTTCTTTTATGGCTTCACTGCAAAATACTTTTTTGGAACCTTCATTTTTAAGAGTGTTTTGTGGAACAGAAGACATTTTGATAAACGCTTTTAGCTTTGTCCATATAGTGAAAGTCAGTGGGGTCCAAAACCACAACAGACCTTAATGAGGTTAGACACCATATCAAATTTAGCGCAAAAATTAGGCTGTGAGGGAAAGACTTCAGTCTTTACAATGGCACGCTCTGTATAAAAGTCCTAGATCATGTAATTTTCACAGTTTTGTGTAATTCTTGCCTACAGGTTTTTTTTTTAATGAATTAAAATGCATACCGGTTTGTAGTGATGCACCAAAACATCTGCACCTGAAAGTCAGCTGAAACTACCAAAAAATGCATTGCTTTTGGGCATTTCAGTCTAGTATTTTCCACTGCAGAAATTCAGTGCACCAATACAAACCAGTATGACTGGAATGGCCAAAAACAACAGGTCTTTGGTTTTGGCTAAATAATTTTGGTGGGCTGAAACCAAAAAATAATTATTTTTGGCCATTTTAGCTAAGTATTTTTTGTTGCCAATATTTCAGTGCATCATTAAAAACCAGTATGCATTTTGTTCTTCTGTGGAGCACAGAAGATATTTTGTTTAATGTTTAACTGTTTTTATCCATGCAATAAAGTCAATGGGGTCCAAACCCACAACAGACCTTTATGAGGTTAGACGCCATATCGAATTTAGCGCAAAAATTAGGCTGTGAGAGAAAGACTTCAGTCTTTACAATGGCATGCTCTGTGTACAAGTCCTAGATCATGTAATTTTCACAGTTTTGTGTAGTTCTTGCCTACAGGATTCTTGGTTTTGGCTAAATAATTTTGGTAGGCCAAAACCTCAAATTCATTGTTTTAGGCTACTTCAAGTATTTTCGGTTGTGAGCATTTTAGTGCATCATTGCAAACTGGCATGAATTTTATTCTTCTGTGGAGCACAGAGGATATTTCGATGAATGTTTTAACCATTTTTGTCCATACAATGAAAGTCAATGTGGTCCAAAACCACAACAGACCTTAATGAGGTTAGACGGCATATCGAATTTGCGTGAAAATGAGTTTTATGAAGTTCTTGCCTAGTTTTTTTCCTTCAATTAAACTCTGTGTTGTGTCAAACAACAGTACAATCCATTGAAAGCACTGTACTTCTATACTCTTTTTCTTTCCTGTCAAACATTAAATATGGCACTACCTTGACTTGACTTTCAAAATATCTTCTTTTGTGTTTCAAAGAAGAAAGAAAGTCACACAGGTCTGGAAGAACATGAGTATTTTGAGAACTTACCTAGTACAGTCATCACAGTTTTGATGAGCTTGACCGGCGTCCTCTTCCGATTTATAGATCCAGAGGTGTGCGCCTTCAGGACAACGGTCTTCTTCATCACATAGATGTAAATCCTCAAGTATACGGCCACCATGATGAGGAAGAGCACCAGGTTGGACACAGACCAGAAGATCAGGTAGCTCCGGCTGAAGATGGGTGCCAGTTTGGAGCACAGGTCCAGACTGCAGATACAGTTCCAGCCCAAACTAGGAACGGCCCCCATAAATAGCGATAGACCCCACACGAGGGCAATCAACAGGGTCACCCGACGTTTGGTGAGGTTACTGTGAACCTTCCAGTTCATGATGGAGATGTAGCGCTCGAGGGCGATCACAAAGAGGTTGGTCAGGGATGCCGAGAGACTCGCGTCCAACAAACCCTGCCGAAAGAAGTAGCCTCCAACGGTCAGATCGCGAGATATTTTCCCTGTATTGAACATGAGGTAAACGTAAGCGATCCCGGCGAGAAAGTCTGAGGCGGCGAGGTTGGCGAGGAGATAGTAGAAGGGGTAGTGAAACCTCCTGTTTGTCACCACCGCCGCAATGATCATGGCGTTAGCCACTAGGATGAAGCAACAGCAGATGGATCCAGCACACTGAACCAGGATGAGCTGCGTTTGGTCCCATTCATCTGAGGTTATGTTGCTGTTGTTGTAGAAAAAGCCCATGGGCTTATCATGGTAGCAAACGTTATACCTGGCCATCTTTGAACAAAAACCACTATGACTGGAAGGAAAACAAAACACATAAATGTATTGTCCAGGACTATAAAGCTTCAATTATTTCAGTTTGTTTTTCATATGAGTCATTTAGCCTATTTGAAAACCCATAATAAGACAACGCCACCAGGGTAACAGACATGAAGTGCTAAAAATGCAAATAACTGAACAAAGAATGTAACATAAATACTCAAATGTATACAACTGATAACGAATAGACTAACTTTTTGAATAAAATCAAAAATGACTTTTTCCACATTATATATAGTCATTAAAGTATCTGTACGGCTCTATAGTCTACAAACTTACAAAAAAGTTTATGCTTTTCACATTTAAAACATTTTGCAGTGTTTTCAAATAAAATGCGTATTGTGTTTTAAAGTATCACATTTCTAGTTCACATGGTAAGTTTGTACTGTAGCATTTTACGTTTTTTATAGTTTACCTCAGGTTTACCATTTTAATTACGTTTTGTCTTCACTTGTTGGTTTTAAACTGTAGTGAAGTCTTATAGTGAGCCATAAAATGCTGTTTCAAATAGTTTTACATGCACGTTAGACCGCAGGATACTACCAACACAAACCAAATCAATCAAAATCCCATGTGAAATCAAGTTTTGCCTCTATTATCTCCTTAAAAACATGACCAAATGTATGAAACTCGTACAGTAAGATGCAGATGAAGTTATCCTACCAGTGACAGACTCGTCAGGTTCTCGGTTCACTCTCCATTAGTAGTCCAAAGTATCGCGCAAATCCGGCGTGACACCACAAACACAGGGCGACTCTGAGTCAAATATCTGAAGAAGTTTGATCTTGAGAGTTTTAGGGAGGAGAGCGGGAGTGATAGACTGTCACTGTAGGCGTGGTCACCCGAACTCTGCCCGCAAACTATGCTGCTGCTGCAGTTTCAATTGTTCATAAAAGGTAAATAAAACAAAGCTATGAAGTTTTACGAACGAGAAATACGCAAAAATTGGAAGTTTTTCTCATCATGAGCCGAGAAAACTAGGTAATTAAGAGTTTGAAGAAAACAATTGACTAGTTTAAGGTTCAAACGTAGTCTTTTGGTAGATAAATGACACGTTTATGAATGGCTTTTATCGTCCGTATCGTAATGTTACGCAATTTTACTCAGGTGTGTGAGGTAAGGGAGAATCCACAACATTGAACATCAACAGATATGGAGGTTTCGATCAATAATACATTGAGATTTCGTCTATGGAAGTATAGGCACCTCAGTGTCTTAGTGAACATTTCATATTTAAACAGACAAACTATATTCATAGAGTTTTAATTTTAGTTTGTTTTAGTTTTGGCGCCATTGCTCTGCCTGCGTGATCGTAAACATTGAAATCTTTGACGTTCTGAAACGAAAAACGTTTCATTGACCCTAAACCACAAAACATAAGGGTCATTTTTTTAAAATTGAGAATCATACACATGGAAGCTGAATAAATAAGCTTTCCATTGATGTATGGTTTGTTAGGATATGACAATATTTAGCCGAGATACAACTATTTGAAAATCTAGAATCTGAGAATGCAAATATCTAAATATTGAAAAAATCGCCTTTAAAATTGTCCAAATGAAGTTCTTATCAATGCATATTGCTCATCAGAAATTAAGTTTTGATATATTCACGGGAGGAACTTTACAAAATAGCTTTGTGGAACATGATCTTTACTTAATATCCTAATGATTTTTGGCATAAAAGAAAAATCAACAATTTTGACCCATACAATGTATTTTTGGCTATTGCTACAAATACACCTGTGCTACTTAAGACTGGCTTTGTGGTCCAGGGTCACGAATAATAAAAGTAAATCAGTGCTGGCGAAGGTAGACCAGGTAAATTACAGAATTCGTGTCTGGTTTGGGATCGAGTTTCATTTCTTATCGAAAGAAGAACTGAAGCCGTCATTCTAAAAACCAAGCACTTCTTATTAAATAGTTTTATGAGGATAAGAAAGCACCTTTTTGCAAAACTCTCTTTTAACAACTTCTAAAAACATGTTGGTTTCTAGAATGCCTTTTACCATGATGTAGTATTTAAATTTGACAACTTTGAATAAAAAGCATTCTAAAAAAGAAACACACACACACAAAGGGCCTCTGTTAGCTTGCAAATACAAAATACTTTTTATTATCTTCCATTCCCTCACCCAAGGTCTTTCTCCCAGTGAGCAAGTGCTTACAAAGCAAGTCACGTAGGAACTTGTCTGCCTTCCCTGTTAATTGTGGGATGATGATGATAATGAGCCGTGATTCACTTCATGAAGTATGATCATCTCCACCAAGACAAAAGTTACCTCGGCCGAGTGAACAATGCATTCTTAGCACTTCTGCGTTGCGCATACGCGTTACAATCATTCCTTGCGCACCTCACATAGTTGAAGGACAATATGAGACTTTATCTTTGAAATATTTCTAAACACCTTTGACGCAACACACAAAAGCGCTGATAAAAAAATATAAAAATCAACACGAATGGGTAATTTGAAGCGACTCACTAATGTAAAACACGAGCAGATGATCCAGATGACCCGTGAATAATATCATAAAAGATATTTCCTCTACCATCCAACATTAAACAGGGATAATTTTACAGATTGCACATCAAAATCCATTGAATATCTTCTGCGGTTGCCATTGGACCCACAAAACGCTTCATTTTTTTCTCTTAATTGCATTGTAGTGCACTTTGGCAGATATGATTTGGCATTTATCCGTTTGCTAATGCAGGTCTTACCGGTTCCTAATGAAATTGCCATGTTCGCAGGAAGATCTTGCTTCCTGTGAAATACACAAACCATGTACATGGAGCGGTAAACATGTTCACATAATCTTTCTCTTATTAGGCTGCAAATCCATTGCAGTTTTCAGTAGATTCAGCATTGAATCAGTCGCAACTGTTGGTCAACTGATGAGAATGACGGTGTCGTCTTTGGGAACCCTGGAGAAATAGCACAAAATAGGTATATTGTGAGTCGCCGGTGCAAATGTTTGTACATACATGATCTGAAACCAGTCTTTAAACCAACTTACAATGCATTTTTAGGTTCTGATGGTTTTTCAGTGCAGATTTTGGTTGCACAGCTTTCAACCTTTATAAAAACAATGTGGTTGGTTGCAGTTTCCAAAGGAAGTGAAACTAAAGATTCCTAAAGAAACTCGATTTTTGAGTCCTGAAAACTTTGCAGGTTAGTCTTGTGTCAAATTAGGTAAATTCCTTAAAAACAAACTTCCCCTTTAAGTCTTATTGTTGGTTAGATCATTCATATTCTATAGTTTGTGGTTAATCAAAAAATAAAGCAATTCATATTTTTATTTTCAATTAAATTAATCAAAAGTGACAGTAAAAAACATATAAGAATGGAAATAGGATTGGTTTGGAAAAATATGAGTAAGTGATAAATGTAATTTTTTTTGTGTGAACTAACCTATGATAAAATAAAATACATGGAATGTATAAATAAATAAATAAACAAACAGTACAGTATAGTACAACTTTTTATTTGTTGAATTTTACCTACAAGGAAAGCTCATCTAGAAATAAAAATTATGCAGACATTTACTCTGACTGATGGCGCCCTTTTATTTATTTTACATAAATGTTTTGAAAAATAAATAGGAACAACGACAAAAAAAGAACAAAAATAAATAAATAACACCAAAAAACAAAACATAACCCAATAATTAAAAAAAAAAAAAAAAAAATCTAAATCAGAAACCCAAACATAAAACAAACAGACATCCAAACAAAAATAAAAACAGAAAAAATACTTAAAGAAACTTGATTTTGCAGGTTTTGTGTCAAATTAGGACAATTCCTTAAAGCAAACTGTCCTGTAAGTATTTTTGTTGGTTAGATCAGTAATATTCTATTCATATTCTACAGTTTGGAATTATAAAACAAATATATATATTTTTAATTAAATTGACAAAAGTGACAGGAAAGGTTTTCATTTTTGAACCTATGAAGAAATAAAATACATGAATAAATAAAATAAATAAAGTACAGTATAGTACAATCTTAATAGTAAATCTTAACTAAAAATAAAAAACAGGTATTTTAAATTGTAATAATATTTAGCATTTTGCATACTGTTTTTACTGAGTTTTGATAATATAAATGCAGCCTTGGTGAGCATGTACTTTCAAAACCATTTAAAATTGAAATGCTGTCTATTTAGATAAAAAAAAAAATTATTATTATTATAGGAAAGAAAAACATTAATAAAAACAATAATTATTATTATTATAATTTTTTACAAATCCTGGCCATATAAAAAGCAAATGTATAAATAAATAAACAAACAAACAAACAAACAAACAAACAAACACAACAAATCACTCTTCCAAAAAAAAAAAAAAAAAAAAAAAAAGGTAAAACATTAATAAAAACAGAAAAAATAAATAAACTAGAAACCCAAACAAAACATAAATGCATTCTTGGTGAGCATATACTTTGAAAAACATTAAAAAAAAACTAAATTCAAATGTTTAACTGTAAAATGTATTTTTTTTTTTTTTTTTTATCAATTATTATTATTAGTATTGTTAAATTGAGAATTATGCCACTATTCACTCACTCTGATGTTGTCCTGACTCAGTTTTATTTATTTTACAAATCCTGGCAGTATAAAAGCAATTAAAATAAATAAATACATAGATAAAATCACTCCTCCAAAAAACAAACCAAATAAAAAAGGAAAAAACTAATAAAAACTGAAAAAAGAACAAAACTAAACTAGAAACCCAAACAAAAAGTAAATGCAGCCTTGTTTCAAAAACTTAATTAAAATGTTGTCTATTTTAATTGTAAAATGCATTTATTTATTTATCAATTATTATTGGTAGTAGTAGTAGTAGTAGTAGTAGTAGTAGTAGTATCATAGAAATGAAAATTATGCCACCATTTACTCACTCTGATGCTGTCTTAACTCTTGTTTATTTAATTTATATTACATTTTACAAAGAAAACAAAATTATGCCACCATTTACTCACTCTAATGCTGTCCTTACTCAGGTTTATTTGTTTTATAATTTATTTTTACAAGATCTGGCAGTATAAAAGCAAAAACAAACAAACAAACAAAAAACTCAAACACTCTTAAAAATAAAATAAAATAAAAAAATAAATAAAAATAAAACAGACATAAATAAAAAGAGAACAAAGAACAACAACAAAGAAACTAAATAAAACATAACCCAATAAGAAAACTTCACTAGAAACCCAAACAACAAAAATACAAAAATAAATAAGTAAATAAACAAATAAATATGTAAATGTATAACAAAAATAAGTAAATAAATAAATAAATAAATATTTAAATGTGTGTGTGTGTGTGTGTGTGTGTGTGTGTGTGTGTGTGTGTGTACATACATACATATACATATACATATATATTTGTATTGAAATCTTAGCTTGTTTTTATTGTTGTTTGGGTTTCTAGAGTAGTTTTCTTATTGGGTTATGTTTTGTTTAGTATTTTTGGTGTTGGTCTTAGTTCTGTTTTTATTTATTTATTGGTTTGTTTATTTAGTTTGTATATTTTTTAGGTTTGTTTTTTCGTATATAGACTTTTTTTAAGAAAAATTGTGAAAATGTATAATAGGAGTGATAAAAGATGCCAATATAGACCAAATCACTCAGCCAACCAGGAATAACAAGTTTTTCTGTCTGCCAGATGAAAAGATATTGAATTATAATTCTGGTCCACTTGTAGAACAGGAACACCAGTTGATCTAATCTGACGAGATGATGGAAGATTCCCGTAAAACCCAATTGAATCCCAAAGTACTGTAATATCCATGCAGAAATCCAGTCAGCACAGCATAAGTGGCTTTTAACCTGATATTTAGACGCAGCATCAAATTATAGCCGGGCTTTCCCTCGCATTTGACACTCAAGCAAACAATGAGTCCTCCGTTCGGAGTTCAGTTTCACGCTCTCTCGCATTGCAACCCAAAGCACCTAGAAACTTACAAAAGACAAAAACCTCTGACAATATTCCCCAGAGGAAAACAAACAATAATGGGCATCATTATGGGGGCAACTTTTTCTTTTCTAAACTCTAGTTTGTTTATCATTCCTGCAAGGCAAGGGGAAGCCTTCTCGTTTTTTATTCCCACAGAGAACATTTCTCTGTAATCAGCACTTTGCTGGGTGTGTCCGTCTTTCTCTCCCACCACTAATTCCATTTCTCATGCCATAGTGGGCTGACCTCAGCTTTGGAGGAAACACGGCTGCCCTGCAGCTGATGTCTGCGATTATATACTGTACCTTCTGCAGCAACACAGCATAACCGAAGGGTGGACGGTCTCAGCTTCGCCGCACTCTGGACCGACCCCCTCCTGCCCCTGGAGGGGGAAACCCTCCTTCTGCCCTGTCAGAAACCGCTGGAGCTCTGTCATGGGGAAGCCTGTTGTTTGGTAACCCTAGACGAAAAGGAGAAGGTCATATGAGGCGCCACAAACAAGTACAGTATAGTATAGTGTTTTATTTGTTGAATTGTATTCAACCTTCAAGTACAGTTCATCTAGAAATGAAAATGATTCCACCATTTATTCAGTCCTGATGCTGTTCTGTTTTATATTACTTTTGTTTCATAAATTCTAGCAGTATATAAAAAGAAACCCAGTCCTCCAAAAAAACAAACCAAATAAAAAGGGAACAACAAAAGCAGAACAAAAAGAACGAAGAAAACAATAATAAAACCTAAAAATAAAGAAATAAAACAGAACAAAATTAAACTAAATTAGAAACCCAAACAACAAACAAACACCCACAAGAATCAACAAAACAAGAACCAAACAGAATCTAAATAGAACTAAAACTTTTTTTTTTTCACAAGTCTTTTTTTTTAAGAATAATAAAGAAAATAAGAGTGGTTTGGAAAAATATGATTAAGTGATAACAGTTTTCATTTCTGTATGAACTAACCAATGAAGAAATAAAAAAAAGAACAAAAAACAAACAAACAACAACAACAAAAATCAACAGTGCAGTATAGTACAGGTTTTGGTTTGTTGAATTTTATTCAACCTACAAGTAAAGTACATCTAGAAATGAAAATATTGCTACCATTTACTCAGTCCGATAATGTACTGACTCAGTATTATTTATTTTATATTACTTTATATTATTAACTTTTTTTTTTAAATATAAATTCTGGCAGTATAAAAAAAAAAACACCCCCAGCAATCAAACAAAACATAACCCAATTGAAAAAAAACCTACAAAACTAAACTAGTAACCTAAAAAAAAAAACACCCATAAAAAACAACCAAACTAAAATTGGTAAAACTAAAAAACAAGAGCAAAATAGAAGGTAAAAAAATAATAATAATAAAAAAATAAATAAATAAACAAATAATAATAATAATAATAATAATAATAATAAAAGACAAATATAAACGGTACAGTACAGCTTTTTATTTGTTTAATTTTATTCAACATACAAGTAAAGTACATCTAGAAATAAAAATATTGCTACCATTTTCTCAGTCCGATGATGTCCTGACTTTTTTATTTTACATGACTTTTTATAAATTCTGGCAGTATAAAAAACACCCCCACTTCTATAAAAAGACAAAACAAATAAAAACAGAACAACAAAAACAGAACAAAAAGAAAAAAGAAAAAAAAAAAATCCCACTAAAAACAAAACATAACCCCATCAAAAAACAAAAGAAACAAACTAGAAATCCAAACAAAATACATCCACAAGAAAAACAAACTAAACAAAAATCAACAAAAATAAATAAATAAATAAAAACAGAACAAAAACTAAATAAACGTACTTTCACTTAAATAGAGAAGCTTTTGACAGATTAAAAATACCCCTGGTCCTTCAAGAAATACCCCCAGTCCTCTCCAAACAAAAAAGGAACAACAAAAACAGAACAAAAAGAAAGAAGAAAAATCCAAACACAACCCAATCAAAAAAAAAAAGAAAAAAAAGAAATAAAACAAAATTAGAAACCCAAACAAAAACAAACACCCACAAAAAACAAACAAACAAAAAAAAAAACATAATAATAATAATAATAACAGAACCAAAAACAAAAATTTACTTTCACTTATATGGAGAAGATAAAATAAATACACCCCACTCCTTCAAAGAAAACTAACCAAATAATAAGGAACAACAAAAAGAACTAAAATAAACCAAACATAACCCAATCAAAAAATAAATAAATAAATAAAAAATAATTCAGAACAAAACTAAACTAGAACCCCCAACCCCCCAAAAAACAAACAAACACACACAAAAAACACAACCAAACTAAAAAGCAACAAAACAGAAGACAAAAAAAAAAAAAAAAAAAAAAAAAAAAATTTACTTTCACTTATGGAGAAGCTTAGACTTTTTTGGCATAAGAAAGAAATCGGTTTAGAAAAATATGTGTAAGTGATAAACGTTTTCATTTTTGCTTGAACTAACATATGAAGAAAAAAAGTATACTACAGCTTTTTATTTGTTGAATTGTATTCAACCTACAAGGGAATTTCACCTAGAAATGAAACTGATGCTGTCCTAACTCATTTTTATTTATTTTATTACTTTAACAAATTCTGACAGTATAAAAGCAAAGAAAACAAATACATAAATAAATAAAAGGAAAAACATAACAAAAAGAAAGCAGCACTAAAAACAAAAATAGAAAAAAAACTGAACAAAAACACTGAAAACAAAATAACCCAATCAAAAAAATAAAAACAGAAGAAAATAAAACTTAAAAAAAAAAAGAACACAACAAGAACAAAACAGAAAACTAAAGAAAAGAAAAACAGAACAAAAAAGAAAAGAAACAAACAATTACTTTAGTTTAGAAGCTCAGACGTTTTGCCTGAGATTACTTTTTTATTTTAGAAACCAAAATGGAAAAATATAAGTAATGGGTTTTAATTTTTGTGTGAACTAACCTATGAAGAGAATAAATGAATGAAACGGATAAATAAAAATACATAAAATATTTACATTTATAGTGTTTTTTGCATAAACAAATAAAATGAGGTTGGAAAGACATGAGTAAATGATTAGCATTTTCATTTTTGTGTGAACTAATCTCTCAGGGGAATAAATAGAGATAGACACTTATTCGATCTACTATTATATCACTAACAAGGCGTCTAAAATCTCTTAAATCATTAACAACTAAATGTATTTATTATTTCACCGTTAGCCTTTTTGCCTGTTATTTATTTATTTAGGATGGTCTAAAGGGGACAAGAAAATAAAAGGATGAAGAGGGGTAACAAATCAGGAATTTTGCAACCCGGTTTAAACTCATATCATCCTTGTCAACATTTCAGTTCAATGTGTTGGAACATGTGCGCTAACCACTAAACCATAGAGAAATTCGAGAACTAACCAGTCACAGTATGTTAAAAGCTGATGGTACCTTGATAGTCTCATAAGCGTCTGTGATGAGGGCGATGAAGAGACTGAGCACCATGTAGATGAAGAGCGAGATGAACGAGTAGAGATAAGCTCGGCTGAACAGCCACACCATGGTGTTCTTCTGCTCAAACTCCGCAAACGTAGGGAACATGTCGTCCCCGTTGACCAGGGAGAAGAGGCACTCGGCCACTCGACTCAGACCTTCAAACTGACCCACAGACGATTGGTAAAGGTACAGTAAAGATAGACAAGTTAACTTATACTGCCATCTAGTGTTCATAAGCCTACAAATGTCTAAATGGACTAAGCACAAACATTTATGGAGTGAGTGGGTTTGTTTGTTTGTGTTTAATTCACCTTCTCATGGTAGGGTCCAAGAACAATCCATCCACAGAAGGTGTAGCCCAGGTAGATCATTCCCGCGCAGCAGCAGAAGCGCAAGACCTTTGGTAAGGCTGCCCGCATTGTGAGGATAAGCACCTGTGTTGTCATAAAAATTATTTTAGGGCCTTAATAAATGATTTGACTTAAGCAATCAGCACTGTTATATAACTGGCCAATAAAACATGTACTTTACTCTTTCCATTACATTTACATTCATGTTCTTAATGCGTTTTTTGTGCATTTTGACTTACGTTGTATTTTTCGAAGTATCCCAGGTACCTTATGACGCCCACCCAGACCATTAGAGTTGATGTTCCCAGGAAGATGCTGCAGACGTCATAGTTGGTCATGCTCTGTGAGGAGAAAGGAACTTTATTGGCATTTTAAATGTAGGCTAGACTTGTGCGTCCATGCGAGTGCAATATAAACATTACATAAAATTAATTGCCGTGCCTTAAAACACCCTACAGCACAGGCCCAAAGTCTAAAGACTACTAAGTGTGTCTGTAAGAGTGTTACGTAATGCCGTTCCAAAAAAAAAAAAAAAAAAAAAAAAAATGATATATAATTTTTTTTTTTTTTCCATTTCCAATTAACTTTAGAAACTAAAATCAAATAACTGATGCAAACTGAGCACATTTGACATTATTAAATTACATTTACATTAATAATTAATTTAAATAAAAATAAATAGAATAAAAACACTGATTTATTTAATACATGAGGATCAGATTAAGCATATTTTCCCACCAAATTTAAATTACCTTACCAAAAATATATATAGATTAACTATTTAATTATATATATATATATATATATATATATATATATATATATATATATATATAAAACAGTTAAAAAGTGTCTTTTCAACTAACTTTTTTATTTAACATGAAGTACATTCTCCCTCCAAATTTAGATTTTACAAAAAGAGCAGTTAAATGGACAATTATTAAAAATCCTAATATAATAAATAAATACATGATGAAAATATTTAAATGTATAAACTGTTTGTTTCCAACTATCTTTAGAAACTCAAGTCTAATGACCTTTATAAAAATTAAGCACATTTTAAAGCACATTCCCTCTAAATTACTAATACAAAATAAGTACAATTACTACATCAATTAATTAAAAACGCTCATTTAAAAATTATATTCAATTCATTAAAATAATCACTAAAATTAAGCACAATTTCCCTCCAAAAATATAAAAGAATGAATGAATTAATGATATTTCTTATTACATATCAGTTGATTTTTCATGAAAATTAAGTACATTTTGCCTCCAAATGTAAATTACTTCACAATCAATTATTTTAAACCATAAACAAAAAGTATTAATACAATACATAAAAATAAAAATAATATTTAAACTATAGTGTTTAATATGAGCCATTAATTTAATATGTTGATTTATTTTGTTTATTATTTATTTTTTGGTTAATTTGATTTAATTTGGTTACCTTAACAAAAATAAGTAATTAAATGTAAAGTAATAAGTATTTAAATAAAATAAAGTTTATTTTTATTAATTCATTCAAAATAAATTCATTAAAAATGCTAATATAAAATGATTGAATTCGTTAAAATATTCAGTCAAATTAAGCACAATTTGTCCCTTCAAAAATTTTTAATTACCAAAAATACATAATGAATATTTCTAATACTAAAATTTCACCTTCAAAATCAATCGATTTTTTTAATGAAAATTAAGTATACTTTCCCTCCAAATCTAAATTACTTACACAATAAATTATTTTAAACCACAAACAAAAATAAAAATATTCATGATACATAAAAACAAAAAAAATATATTAAAATTATAAAGGGTTTAATATAAGACATTAATATAATATGCTGATTGAAAAAAAATTGAGTTACCTGTACAAAAAGTAAGCAATACATTAAATAAAATACATAAACGTTACTTATTAATAATTCATTTAAAATAAATGATTAAATAAAATTAGAAAGCTAATATTAAGTGATATTTGTTCAATTCGTTATAATATTAACTAAAATTAAGTATCAAGTATTAAACTACCAAAAATATAAATAAATGAATGATATTTCTAATACTAAACCTTCACCTTCAAAATCAATAGATTTTTATTGAATATTAAGTATATTTTCTCTATAAATGTAAATTACTTCACAATAAATTATTCTAAACAATAAACAAAATGTACTTATTAATATAATAAATACATACACATAATAGTAATAATATTGAAACTATAAAGTGTTTAATATGATCCATTAATATAATATGTTGATTTAAATAAAAACAAAACAAAAAAAATAAATAAATAAATAAATAGTACAAATAATAAGAATCAGTAATATATTAGGAATTAAAAAAAAAAAAAAAAAAAAATTAATGGGTGGGAGGCCGGGTCAGAAATGAACGGGGGCTTGTGGCAAAAATGTCACCAAAATGAACAAATTTCAAAATGAACAGTTTAAAATATTGATTAAAGTAATTAGGTCAATTTAAATATTAGACATTAAAGAAAGCATAGTATGAATGTAAAAACATTTTTTTTTTTACATTAATAATAATAAATATAAAAAATATTGCAAATATTGCCTCTTAATGGAAAAGTTAATTTCTGACCCTGGTGGGAGGTATTTCTCCTATAGACCAATATAATAATCAGCATTTTTTTATATTTGGGGAACTACAGTTTCCTCTGCAATTATTCAGAATGTCTAAATATCTCATGCATCAGCAAAAAAATTCTTAAAAAGAAAAACACCTTAGCCTGTATTTCCATTTTTAGTATCGATCCAATGATGGCCAAAACGTCGCTGATGATCACCAAGATGTACCAACCATTCAAGAACTCCCTCTGATCATCTTCACACACTTTCTGATTATAATTCTCAAGACAGAAGCTAGAAAAGCGCTGCAGAAAGAGGAAGAGACACATGAAGGAAACAATGACAGGGCATCAAATTATTAAACCGGCATGAGTTCACATTGAGTCACTATGACAGAACATCAAAAATAACCGATGTAGATTTTGAAGAATGTTAACATATCTGTAATATTGTCAGACTTCAAAGCAGGTTTACCTGAAGTAGCCTCACAGCAAGTATAAGGGAACGTGTGCAGAGCACTGCAGAGATCAGACAGACTACAATAACGAAGGCATCAAAGATCAGGAGGTAGTGAGTGTTTTTTTGAGCTGAAAAAGACAATACAAAACTGAAGTTTACATGGCCATGTCATAACATTAAAAACGTATTTCTAGGGCTGTCACGATTCCTCGATTAAATTCGAGTCCACGATTATATATATATATATATATATATATTAAAAATTAACCGGCAAAGTACCGGAAGTGGCGCAATCCACGGACGAGAATCCATGAAAATACATTGTTACAGTCAAGCTCGAAATTATTCATACCCCTGGCAAATTCTGACTTAAAGTGACTTTTATTCAACCAGCAAGTTTTTTTTTTTTTGGACCGGAAATGACAAAGGCTTCTCCCAAAAGATAATAAGACGATGTATAAGAGGCATCATTGTGGAAACTAAATGTTTCTCAGCTTTTATTTACATTTGAACAAAAAGTGGCATGTCCAAAATTATTCATACCCTTTGAGAACTGTCACAGTCTATGGGAAAATCCAAAGTTCCATACCATTCCAAATAGTCCAAGCTGTTCTAAAGCTTCCTGATTATAATTTTGAAGTTCCAGTGGCTACAGTGCAAAGTATTATTAAAAAATACAAGACGTTCCGCACTGTGAAAAATCTCAGAGGACGTGGTCGGAAGCCAAAAGTGACACCTGTGCTGGCCAGGAGGATAGTGAGAGAGGTAAAAAAGAAACCACCAAGGCCATCCTGATGAATCTGGGCTCTGCTGGTGGCAACATCTCAAGGCAGACAGTCCAACGGACACTGCACACCACTGGGTTCCACGGACGCAGACCAAGGAGGACACCACTTCTCCAGATAAGGCACACAAAAGCCCGCTTGGCGTTTGCAAATGCTCATCTGGACAATGAAGAAGACTTCTGGTCTTGTTTTATGGTCAGATGAAACAAATTGAATTGTTTGGCCACAATGATGTAGCCTTCATTTGGCGTAAAAAAGGAGAAGCCTTCAACCCTAAGAACACCATCCCCACTGTCAAACATGGTGGTGGGAACCTAATGTTTTGGGGGTGTTTTTCAGCCGGTGGACCAGGGAACCTAATCACAGTAAACGGCACCATGAAAAAGGAGCAATACATCAAAATTCTCAACAACAACATCAGGCAGTCTGCAGAGAAACTTGGCCTTGGGCACCAGTGGACATTTCAGCAGAACAACGACCCAAAACACACAGCAAAAGTGGTAAAGAAATGGTTAGCAGACAAAAACATTAATGTTTTGCAGTGGCCCAGCCAGAGTCCTGACTTAAATCCAATTGAGAATCTGTGGAGGAAGCTAAAGATCAGGGTGATGGCAAGGAGACCCTCCAACCTGAAAGAGTTGGAGCTCATGGCTAAAGATGAATGGGCAAAAATACCAGTGGAGACATGCAAAAAGCTGGTCAGCAATTATAGGAAGCGTTTGATTGCTGTAATAGCCAATAAAGGCTTTTTTATTGATTATTGAGAAGGGTATGAATAATTTTAGACATGACACTTTTTGTTCAAATGTAAATAAAAGATGAGTAATCTTTTTTTTTTCACAATGATTCCTCTTGTACATCATCTTATTATCTTCAGGCAGACGTCTGTGTCATTTCTAATAAAAAAAAAACTTGCTGGTTGAATAAAAGTAACAGTCAGAATTTGCCGGGGTATGAATAATTTCGGGCTTGACTGTATGCTTCTAAATATGCAAACCGTTCATTGCGACTTCAAAATAAAAGTTTAACTAAACCCTCGCTCTGAGTTTGCATGTTTTGATGTCCATGTGTTCTTGTTCAAGAAATGATCGTGGCTGTAACATTTTTATCATAAAGAAGTGGCCAAATATTAAAGATTAAGTGGACAATTTAATTAAATGTTGTTTAGTCCATATTAAACATGGATTAGATCACGTTGTAACGTTTAAAAACAATCGTCAGGCCGTTGGCTCTGCAGGCATTTGATATAATACATAAATGTATAAGTTATAAGTTGTACATATGTTATGATTATATTATTTTAGCCTATTATATTATGTATTTGAACTGTTTTGCTCAATAAAACCATATATTTACTTGCTTTTGATATTTTATATAAACCAATTATTATTGCTTCACTGATGTCGATTTTAAGTCATTTTAAAGTCTATTGTTCGCTTGGGTCTATTTTTATTAGGCCTACCACCCAAAAATTACTCGATTAATCGTCAGAATAATCAGTCGATTACCAAATCGTTAGTGACAGAACTGCTTGAAATAATCATTGACCATAAGTAATTATTGTAGTTGATGGGTTTTCACATACCAGTTCCTGAAATCTTCCAGTTTTTGCACACACTACTACTAACAGCATCAAAATCAAGGCTCAGTTTCACCTTCCCACTGTGACAACTGTTATCAAAGACAATCTGCAAAGAATTTAATTGGATTTATTGAAGTAACACAAGCTAAAATGTATGTAAACAGATTTTTTTTTTTAAAAATGGACCTTACCTTCAGAAAAAATGTGTAACAGTCTGGGAGCTCATGGGAACGAACAGTTTGCAAATTGATTCCTTTGAGCGCAAAAGTGATCTCAATATCGACAAGCCTATAAAAATCCAACTGATAAAATGAAGCATTGTTCATTCTCCATGTTTTACTGGACTCTGGATCAAGACTCAAGCAAACTGGAAAGGACAAAAACAGTTCAGTTTCAGACACAAAGCTATAATTAAATATGACATTCACGTTTTATGAAAAACACGTAACCTGTTTCAAGCTCAGCGTCAATATCAAAAGGTTCCTCAGACGGTTCAACACTGCCTCTCTTGTAGCTCTTCTTACAGATGAGCAAGGGCAAAAACTTTTCATTCTCCTCAGCGTAACTAATGGGACCTACAGACAGGTTTCCTAACTGGGAATACTGTTGAACAGAAAGATAAACATATTAAGCAAGTTTTACCTTTTTATTTCCTCACATAATGCTTCATCCACACCACTAGGTTTCAGCATAAGACCAACAAAACTGGCTATATATAGGATAATTCATCCAAAAAATTACTCACCTCACTTCGTTCCAAACCTGTATAACCTTTGTTTATCTTTGGAACACAAATTAAGATACTTTTAATGAAATCCGAGAGCTTTCTTACCCTGCACAGACAGCAACGCAACTGTAATGTTCAAGGCCTAGAAGAATAGTAAAGTCATCGTTAAAATAGTCCATGTGACATCAGTGGTTCAACTGTAATGTTATGAAGCTACAAAGCTATGAAGATAACTTTTTGTGTGCAACGACTTTATTCAACAATTTCTTCTCTTCCATGTCAGTCTTCGACGCGCATTCATGAGAGAACCGCATCGAAGACTGACATGAAAGAGACGAAATTGTAGAATAAGGTCGTTATTTTTGTTTTCTTTGCACACAAAAAGCATTTCCGTAGTTTAATATAATTAAGTTTGAACCACCGATGTCCTTACTACCTTTCTGGGCCTTGAACGTGTCAGTTGCGTTGCTGTCTATGCAGGGTCAGAAAGCTCTTGGATTTCATCAAAAATATCTTGATTGTGTTCTGAAGATGAACAAAGGTCTTACAGGTTTGGATTTGGAACAACATGAGGGTAAGTAATTAAAGACAGAATTTTCATTTTTGGGTGAAATATCTATTTAACGCTAACAAAGTATTGGAAGAGAAAAAATGTGGAGAACATGAAGCAAGATGAATGAAAAACAAATACAAACCTGATCTATGACGTAGTGTAAACTATCATATACATTCTGTCTGGTATAGACAGAAATACTGTAGTCATCCTCATCCACACCACTGTAGCCCTTCAGAAACAGATTCTTAAAGGCCATTAGGTTCTCCTCCTTGTAGGACACCACAAGCTGGTTATTCAGTCCAAAGAGTATGAGCTTTGAAGAAGAAGAAAGAAAAAAAAAAAAAAAAGGAGGAGGTGTTTTCAATCTGGCTGGTGGAATATTATGGCTTTGTGTGTGCTGTAGCTTTTAGAATTTAGAATTATGTTAATAAATCACATAATGGCAAATCATACAAGAATTCAGATAAGGTTTGCATTACATATAAAGCTGAAATGTGTAATATCTGCCCGACTGGAGTCACCAAATAACTGCAATAATAGTAACTGTGTTCAAACTGGTTTCCTGACCACTCCTACTACTTTTTCATTGGTCAAACAAACCCCACCCCCCACAACTGAGTGGTTGAGCGACTGTTGCTGTGCTAGGCTTGTCAGAATTCTCAAACAAATCAGAACTCTGTTTTGATAACACCCCAGAGACAGTTTTTAAGGAGAAACCTGCTTACTTATAGAGAGGTTTGCACTTATGCCAGTTACACGGATTCGCAGCCATATTGGTGATACTCAGATATGAACAACAGCATGAATTGCACGGTTAATGTACTACTGAATACGTTGTTCTGCCTACACTGTAAAAAAAAAAAAAAAAAAGTTGATTCAACTTAAAAAAAGTAAGTGTTCATGCTGCCTTAAAATTTTTAAGTTTAGTCAACATGAAATATTAAGTTGTACTACATGAAAACATGGATATTTGAGTTGAGTAAACAAACTTTTTTAGGGCAGCACGAACACTTTTTTTAATTTGAGACAACTTTTTTTCCTTTTACAGCGTACTTATGCCATCTAAACTACGGGAAAAAAACAAGTGGAGGCTGCTAAATCATATAGAGGACATAGTAAGCAGGAAAGAGCGCAATATTTTGACAAACTAATGTTAATAGGTGGTAAAGATACTGTACATACAAGCAGTATTAATTAACATGACAATAATTGATCATCTTCAGCAGCAATAATCAGCAAAATATGCTTTTACGTTTGGTTCAGTGGCGTTGTTTACATTCAGTGCCGCCAATATGGCCAAATGCAAAAGTATTTAACAAAAACCAAACCACAGTTGCACATCTCAGCTTTAAGCAAACAGGTAGCGCAATAAATACCTGGAGCGTAATCATGAATATTTTCGAAATTTGCACTGCTAACTTCCATGGTAACTGTCGGCGACTTCTGTACTTCTCACAAGGGCTCATGAAGTAAAACCTCAAGTCATCTCTCAGTATCTCCTCTGTCGTGAGATCAGTGGCCATGGATGTGGAGATACTGTGTTAAAATATACAAATATGCATATATATATTCACTTCTCAATCAGATATACTATTGATCAAACATGGTCTGGTCTATCCTCATACAGTCTGATAAGAGTGATTTGTGATGTTACAAAAAATATACTTGAGCACAAACAGATGATAAATCAACTTTAGTGACACATTACCCATGTGACAAAAGTTCTGTCTAGGATGAGGAAGATACAAGGGGTCAATGAACAAAAAAGGAAAGGGAGGGAAAATTAGTTGCTCAATAAGCGTTTCCTAAACTTTAACTGGGTCTTTATGAATAACTGCGAAAGTTGCACTACATGTCCCTTGAAAAAACACTACCAAGGCAAGGGTACAAGTCCAAGGCTGTGTTTGTCTGCTCAACATCACTGGCACACACCGCACTGTACTGTGTATATTGACTTCATGAGTAAAATACAAGCAAATTTATACATTAAAAATACTGGAGTTTTTCAACTCTGCAGTGCTGTGTATTTTATTAGACCTAAATTAAATAAACGCGACTGAATTCTAAATGTCTAACTCTTTACTTGTCATGCAAATTAATTTAACATAAACTCTTAGTTAAAGCCTTGTCTATCTTACCTTGACACGTCTTCCCTCATGCCTTGGCAGTATCTATCTGACATTTCCATGCCACCTGTTATCCAAGACAAAACACGTTTCCAGCCACAAGCGTTACTTGATCACTAAATTACTAACTAACCTGGCGTTTGACGTCACAGCTGGAACACGTTCAGCCGCGCCCATCGACCAATCAGGAGCCGGGAGTATTCCCGGTGGGCGTGGCCTCACTGTTAGACGAAATAGAACGTTCTTTCAGTTGCTCACTGACTTGTGAACGTCACAAAGAGTCGATTGAGGAACTACTATAAACATAAACAGACCACACGCTATTTTAATACAGCAAGTGTGGTATGCTTTTAATAAAACAAGGTAAGCTAAAATATGTATTTTTAGCACATTAGCTCACTTTAAAACGAAGTTTGAACATCACTTCTGAGGAAAAATTACATTAACAGTCAATGAGGACTCCACACTTAGTCTTCCAAAAAATTTTATTTCACCATGATATGACAAAACCAGTTAATAATAATAATAATAATAATTGTAATGTACAGTTTAACCTACTTTCAGCCATTACCAAAGCACTTTACAATGTATAATAATGTAAACAAAACAAGCAAAATACATAATCAAACTGACGTAAAATGAAAAACTATCCACCTTTATCCACCATTTGTAATTTTTATGGGTCTCATCAGCTATTTTTAGCTGTAGCCTACAACACAGCTCGTTTGGCTTATTTATATTGCAAATTGGTGTGTCTTGCCATATTATTTTATTGTATTATCTTAATTATGAACAAATTGCTTTGTAGTGCATACAGTTTTACCATTTACTGCACATTGTTATTCTTCTCGTCATTTCCCTATAGTGGATAATGAACTGGAAGTCTCACCCTTAGGCTTACTTACGTGTTAAAGAAAAAGGTGGATAACTGAAAACTGGCAAAATATGTCCATAAAATAAATATTGGTACAGCTAAAACTCTCGACAACACACATCACTGAGATTTGATCCAAGAATGTTCATTATCAATATGTGTGATGGATGAAATGGAGAAAACAAAATAATTAACAGCTTTGTGTAAAGCAGCAGTTGCCAGTAAGCAAACTTAACACATCTTGACCAGAAGGTGTCAGTGTAACGTTTAAAACCAGTGATATTCTTGTACCAAAGACAGAAATTGAAAAAACCCTGCACCGTTCATAGGCTAAGCTGTTTTATATCTTAGAGATAGTTCAGCAGATTTACTTCAAAAGGAAAGTGTAGGAAATATGGGGAAAGAATGAGACTATGTTAATACAAATGCAGTTCTGAGGCTATTGTATTGTCCTGATTCTTGGAGTGGATTCTCAAATCTTCTATATCCCTTCTCTCCTGTTCTAATTTTGTTGAAGCCCCCTGCGGAAACAAAGCATGGATTTCTGGTTCAAATTAAGCAGCATCAACATACACATTACATATAGGCTATAGTAAAGAGTATGAGCAAAGGGTTTAGTGGTGAGATATGGCAAATTATGTATTTGATATGCTTGTTCTGTTGTACAAGCACAATGTAATAAATAATGCACATGTACCTGCATTATTGACTTAAAGGGATAGTTCAAGAATGGCTAAATATTTGAAGCAAAATAAAGTGCGCCCATCCATCATAAAAAGAACTCCGCACGACTACGGGGGGTTAAAGGATAACTATTGCCAAAATGCAACCTGGGCTGTTTTTTTACTGTAAACGAGACAAACAAATATCTAAAAGCATAATTACGACAAAAGAGCCGTTTTTGAGATTGACCGTGATTTCATTTCGTGGTCAATGGCCGGTGAACGGGAATACTAGGGGCATAAATTTGAGCGCATCAAAATCTATATTTTTACAACACTAAGAAGGCTCGACACACCATGAAAGTTTGCTCGAAAGATCGTCTGGGTCTACACATGAACTCCAGCATTGAGAACATTGTTTGTGTACACAGAGTTTACTAAAAAGAAAGTTTTTGAACAACTCACTTTCACTGTTTGAGTTTCCGCTCGCGATTGTCTTGCCAGTCAAGAGGTGTCGATCTCCGAATGCGAGGAAGGATAGCTCCTAAAGCATATTTCCATATAAATGCACGGCTAATTCGTTGTTTTGTCACAAGTGAAAAACAATATTAGCCTTCTAGTTGTAATAAGAGCATCATATAAGCCTAATATTTCGTCCTATGGAGTCCATTCATTCGCATTCGGCGATCGACACTTCTTAACTGGCAAGACGGCCGCGAGCGGAAACTCAAACAGTGTCAGCGAGTAGTTCAAAAACTTTCTTTTTAGTAAAAAAAACAATGTGTACACAAACAATGTTCTCAATGCTTGAGTTGTGTATAGACCCAGGCGATACTTCGAGCAAAGTTTCATGGTGTGTCGAGCCTTCTTAGTGTTGTAAAAATATCGATTTTGATGCACTTAAATTTATGCCCCTAGTACTCCCATTCACCGGCCACTGACCACAAAACGAAATCACGGTCAATCTCAAAAACGGCTCGTTTGTCGTAATTATGCTTTTAGATATATGTTTGTCTCGTTTGCAGTAAAAAAAAAACAGCCATGGTTGCATTTTGGCAATAGTTATCCTTTAATAAAGACGTTCTAGAGTGAATCGATGTGTTTGAGTTTTCCTAAGAGCAAAGTTATAAGTAAAAAGAGTTGCTATTTTGTTGTTTTTGATTGCTTCCATTGTTCTCTTTTGTAAGTGGCTTTGGATCATGGGCATCGGAAGGAAAATAAATGTGGGTGGGTAAATTACTGTAGTATATGTCATTTTCTGTAGTCTATCTTTTATTTAATGGTTTTACAATGCAAATAGGTTATATTTACAAATATTACAAAAGACAATTGTCTAAGCATGTTCTCTTACGAGAGGTCTCTCGTACTGTGTAAGAAGTATCTTACGCTAGGGGAAAATCCTTTTCTGCGAGATATTGAAGCCAAAAATTATCCTTAATTTTGAAATAATGTAAAGCGCGTTGCAGCAGCATACAGACATAGGCGAAACAGCTTGCGCGCCTATTGGCTGCTCTGCGGCAACTGCAGCAGCCTATTAGAGCGAGGCCTGACGCGACGCCAGATCCAATGGGGGCATTTCGCGCCCTTTGTGTCGCTTCGCGCCCTTTTCGTAGCTTCCCGCCTAAAAGGGCGTGGTCTAGACCTATAAATATCGCTCATAGGCAGCTATTATCTGATTTTTCATCCTTCAAGCGAAGCACACGCATCGCTGGAGCCGGATAAGAAGCCGCCGTTTGACTGCAAGCATCTCAGCGGGACGAGCCACTGAAGCTGCTGGCCACGCCGCCTTCCGTGCCTTCCTGCTGCGCTTTCCGGCGCCTATATCCTTTATAATCTACAGTGTGTTTCGCCGCTGCGATACACACTGTTTCTCTAAAAAGAGCAAAGCGTCTTTTTAAAGATGCCTTCATACGGCTCGTGCAGATGCCAATGGTGACTCTGAGGACTTGCCTTGCCTTCTTCACTGAGACTGCTCCCCCGCCCGCCGCGGTGTAGCGCCGTAAAAAGCGCCGTGCCCAGCGACACTTCCCCCAGCCGACAAAGCTCGCCGGTTCGCCCGCCTGCTTCATCAACCTCGTCAGCCTCTGTTCCGGACGTAAAGCGGCCACTGTCTGCCACCGCTTCCATCGACGCCGCTGACGAGGGGGGCCATGAAGGAGGAAGAGGATTTCCGTTTCCCGCCAAAGCGGGAACGCGCATGCTGCTCAGAAGAGGTGATAGCAGCCCACTTATGTCTGCCCTCCGCTGGACGGCGTGCTAAGTCGGCCCTCCCCTCTAAAGCTTGCCGTCAGACGTCAAACCTGCTTCGCCGCGCTTTCGCCGCCGCCTAGCCGCGTCAGCGCTGCGTAACATAGTCTCTCACCGTTGCTGAGAGGCACCCGTGGTTAACGCTTTCTGACGTTTTTCTCGTCTGGCCGCCGCCCCGCCAGACACGGCCCGCGGCCCAGGATTGAGTTGAAACCTGAGCCTCCGAAATCGTCCTAGCACAACTGGGAAAACGACGGTGTACGAGTCCCGCTGTTGCCGGACCCCCACCAAAGTTATTCGCTCGTCCAGTTCCAGGAAATGTGACTGTTCCAGTGTTTTCTGCAGCCAACAAACCGGCTCCGTCGCCCGTTTGCCTGCACACAAAAGTCGTTCCCACGGCTACACAGATAAACCCCCAATAAAGTGTATTGTCTGGTGTCCCGGCCACGGCCGATGGTGTTTCATGTGTCGTAAGAATGCCCACTAACCAGTGCTCATCTCTAACGTTACACACAAGCACAGCGCACATAAAATCGACACAGATCGATTGCGCTTCACAACCGGCCACGGCCGATGGTGTTTCACGTGTAAGAATGCCCACTAGCAGTGCTCATCTCTACACTCAAGCACAGCGCACATAAAATCGACACAGATCGATTGCGCTTCACAACCGGCCACGGCCGATGGTGTTTCACGTGTAAGAATGCCCACTAGCAGTGCTCATCTCTACACACAAGCACAGCGCACATAAAATCGACACAGATCGATTGCGCTTCACAACCGGCCACGGCCGATGGTGTTTCACGTGTAAGAATGCCCACTAGCAGTGCTCATCTCTACACACAAGCACAGCGCACATAAAATCGACTCAGATCGATTGCGCTTCACACGTGGTAAATATGCCCGCTTCACAGTGGCCACAGACACCACATTATGCACGTCAAACGGTTTCTGTGAAAACTAAACCAAAAGTGCATTCGCTCTACACAGGCGAACGTTGTTTGGAATGTGTTAAATGTGCCCGCTGCCCCACAGCCACATCCACACACAGACATAATAGTTCCCGCTATCAGCGTGCCCCATACCTCAAATATCACGAGCACGTTTTGCATGAAATCAGCGTGCATTCGCTCCATGCAAGCGAACGATGTTTGGAGTGTGTTAAATGTGACTGTTCCAGTGTTTGCTGCAGCCAACAAGCCGGTTCTGTCGCCCGCTTGCCTGCACACAAAGGTTGTTTTCACGGCTACCCAGATAAATCCCCAATAGAGTGTATTTTCTGGAGTCCCGGCCACGGCCGATGGTGTTTCACGTGTAGACAAAATGCCCACTCCTCCAGTGCCCATTTCTACACACAAGCACAACCTGTCATACAGACCCTGCGCGCATAAAATCGGCTCAGATCTGGCTTAACAGTGCCCACAGACATCACATTATGCACGTCAAAAGGTTTCTGTACAAACGAAACTAACGTGTATGCAGGCGAACGGTGTTTGCAGTGTGTTAAATGTGCCTGTTGCCACACAACCACATACACACACAGACATAATAGTTCCCGCTATCAGCGTGCCCCACGCCCCGAATGTCACGAGCACGTATCTGGTGCCACAGCATACCGAAACCACTCCGTTAATGAAAGAACGGAGCGCGCTTCGTATTCAGCCTCTAGCTATTCATGCAAACGCATTGGAAAAGCTTCCAGGGGTCTCGAAATGGGTGCTGGACATTAAAAAAGGAGGCTATTCGCTACAGTTTCACCGACGCCCGCGCCGCTATACAGCGCGCGTCGAGACCACAATGCAGACAGAAGCAGCACACCTGCTTCGAGCCGAAGTGGCGAAACTATTGAGCAAAGGGGTCATAGAGCCCCTTTCTCAGCTCAAAGCGAAGGGGGGCTGTACAGCAGATATTTCCTGGTACCGAAAAAAGACGGGGGTCACAGACCCATATTAGATCTAAGGCAACTGAACAAAGCGCTGGTGAAGCGTCGGTTCAGGATGCTCACGACCAGAAAAATCCTCGCGCAAGTTCGCCAAGGAGACTGGTTCGTGTCAGTGGATCTGAAAGACGCGTATTTTCAAATACAGATAGCGTCACGTCACAGGCGATTTTTGAGATTCGCCTTCGAGGGCCAGGCATATCAGTACACAGTCCTGCCGTTCGGTTTGTCCCAGGCACCCCGTACATTACGAAGTGCATGGACGCAGCGCTCGTTCCTCTCAGACTGAAAGGCGTGCGCATACTGAACTATTTGGACGATTGGCTGATTCTAGCGCAGTCTCGCTCAGTGCTTGTACAGCATACGACCATGTTACTCGATCACCTCGAGAATTTGGGTCTCAGAGTCAATTGGGCGAAGAGCTCACTGTCCCCCAGTCAGAAAACTTCCTTCCTGGGCACAGAATTGGACTCGCTGTCAATGATAGCGCGGCTGTCACCACAGCGCGCAGCAGACATTCAGCGCACAGCGGGCTCGTTCCACTGCGGCGCGTCTGTCCCGCTCAAAAAAATTCAGAAAATGCTGGGTCTCATGGCCTCAGCGTCATCAGTTCTGCAGCTGGGTCTGCTATGTATGCGCCCACTGCAGCTCTGGCTGAAAGCGCGCGTCCCGCGTCAAGCGTGGGCGCCCGGTCGGCTTCGTATCACGGTCAATCAGTAATGTGTCACAGCCCTGAATCCGTGGAGAGCAATCGACTGGTACCAGTTAGGTGTAAGCCTGGGGACTTCCTCGAGAATAAAAGTGGTGTCTACGGGCGCGTCCACCTCGGGATGGGGGGCTCTGCTCGAGGGCAGACCGTTTTTTGGCCAGTGGTCAGAACGGGAAAAGCTCCTGCATATCAACTGCCTCGAAATGTTGGCAGTACAGAACGCGCTGATGCGCTTCTGTCCCCAAATAAAAGGAAACCATGTATTAGTCCGCTCGGACAACATGTCAGTGGTTTCCTATATAAATCGCCAGGGCGGTCTCAGGTCCAAAAACCTATGCAGACTTGCAGAACGCCTCCTGGTATGGGCTCAGCGCAACCTGCGCTCGCTGAAAGCAGCGCATGTGCCGGGGCTTCTAAACATAGGGCCAGACAGACTGTCCAGGAACAATGTTCCAGCAGGCGAATGGTCTCTACACCCACAGACCCACGAGCCGAAGTGGCGAAACTATTGAGCAAAGGGGTCATAGAGCCTCTTTCTCAGCTCAAAGCGAAGGGGGGCTGTACAGCAGATATTTCCTGGTACCGAAAAAAGACGGGGGTCACAGACCCATATTAGATCTAAGGCAACTGAACAAAGCGCTGGTGAAGCGTCGGTTCAGGATGCTCACGACCAGAAAAATCCTCGCGCAAGTTCGCCAAGGAGACTGGTTCGTGTCAGTGGATCTGAAAGACGCGTATTTTCAAATACAGATAGCGTCACGTCACAGGCGATTTTTGAGATTCGCCTTCGAGGGCCAGGCATATCAGTACACAGTCCTGCCGTTCGGTTTGTCCCAGGCACCCCGTACATTACGAAGTGCATGGACGCAGCGCTCGTTCCTCTCAGACTGAAAGGCGTGCGCATACTGAACTATTTGGACGATTGGCTGATTCTAGCGCAGTCTCGCTCAGTGCTTGTACAGCATACGACCATGTTACTCGATCACCTCGAGAATTTGGGTCTCAGAGTCAATTGGGCGAAGAGCTCACTGTCCCCCAGTCAGAAAACTTCCTTCCTGGGCACAGAATTGGACTCACTGTCAATGATAGCGCGGCTGTCACCACAGCGCGCAGCAGACATTCAGCGCACAGCGGGCTCGTTCCGCTGCGGCGCGTCTGTCCCGCTCAAAAAAATTCAGAAAATGCTGGGTCTCATGGCCTCAGCGTCATCAGTTCTGCAGCTGGGTCTGCTATGTATGCGCCCGGTCGGCTTCGTATCACGGTCAATCAGTAATGTGTCACAGCCCTGAATCCGTGGAGAGCAATCGACTGGTACCAGTTAGGTGTAAGCCTGGGGACTTCCTCGAGAATAAAAGTGGTGTCTACGGGCGCGTCCACCTCGGGATGGGGGGCTCTGCTCGAGGGCAGACCGTTTTTTGGCCAGTGGTCAGAACGGGAAAAGCTCCTGCATATCAACTGCCTCGAAATGTTGGCAGTACAGAACGCGCTGATGCGCTTCTGTCCCCAAATAAAAGGAAACCATGTATTAGTCCGCTCGGACAACATGTCAGTGGTTTCCTATATAAATCGCCAGGGCGGTCTCAGGTCCAAAAACCTATGCAGACTTGCAGAACGCCTCCTGGTATGGGCTCAGCGCAACCTGCGCTCGCTGAAAGCAGCGCATGTGCCGGGGCTTCTAAACATAGGGCCAGACAGACTGTCCAGGAACAATGTTCCAGCAGGCGAATGGTCTCTACACCCACAGACCCACGAGCCGAAGTGGCGAAACTATTGAGCAAAGGGGTCATAGAGCCTCTTTCTCAGCTCAAAGCGAAGGGGGGCTGTACAGCAGATATTTCCTGGTACCGAAAAAAGACGGGGGTCACAGACCCATATTAGATCTAAGGCAACTGAACAAAGCGCTGGTGAAGCGTCGGTTCAGGATGCTCACGACCAGAAAAATCCTCGCGCAAGTTCGCCAAGGAGACTGGTTCGTGTCAGTGGATCTGAAAGACGCGTATTTTCAAATACAGATAGCGTCACGTCACAGGCGATTTTTGAGATTCGCCTTCGAGGGCCAGGCATATCAGTACACAGTCCTGCCGTTCGGTTTGTCCCAGGCACCCCGTACATTACGAAGTGCATGGACGCAGCGCTCGTTCCTCTCAGACTGAAAGGCGTGCGCATACTGAACTATTTGGACGATTGGCTGATTCTAGCGCAGTCTCGCTCAGTGCTTGTACAGCATACGACCATGTTACTCGATCACCTCGAGAATTTGGGTCTCAGAGTCAATTGGGCGAAGAGCTCACTGTCCCCCAGTCAGAAAACTTCCTTCCTGGGCACAGAATTGGACTCGCTGTCAATGATAGCGCGGCTGTCACCACAGCGCGCAGCAGACATTCAGCGCACAGCGGGCTCGTTCCGCTGCGGCGCGTCTGTCCCGCTCAAAAAAATTCAGAAAATGCTGGGTCTCATGGCCTCAGCGTCATCAGTTCTGCAGCTGGGTCTGCTATGTATGCGCCCGGTCGGCTTCGTATCACGGTCAATCAGTAATGTGTCACAGCCCTGAATCCGTGGAGAGCAATCGACTGGTACCAGTTAGGTGTAAGCCTGGGGACTTCCTCGAGAATAAAAGTGGTGTCTACGGGCGCGTCCACCTCGGGATGGGGGGCTCTGCTCGAGGGCAGACCGTTTTTTGGCCAGTGGTCAGAACGGGAAAAGCTCCTGCATATCAACTGCCTCGAAATGTTGGCAGTACAGAACGCGCTGATGCGCTTCTGTCCCCAAATAAAAGGAAACCATGTATTAGTCCGCTCGGACAACATGTCAGTGGTTTCCTATATAAATCGCCAGGGCGGTCTCAGGTCCAAAAACCTATGCAGACTTGCAGAACGCCTCCTGGTATGGGCTCAGCGCAACCTGCGCTCGCTGAAAGCAGCGCATGTGCCGGGGCTTCTAAACATAGGGCCAGACAGACTGTCCAGGAACAATGTTCCAGCAGGCGAATGGTCTCTACACCCACAGACAGTACAACTACTGTGGAAGAAATTCGGCAGAGCGGAAGTAGACCTGTTTGCGTCTCCGAACAACGCTCACTGTCTGGAATTTTACTCAAAAAGCAGAGACGCGCTGGCCCACGAATGGCCCCGCCGTCATCTCTATGCTTTTCCCCCCGTCTCTATCCTACCTCAGGTGATAGAGGGGGTCAGGGAAAAAGGATGTTCAATACTGCTGATAACGCCGTTTTGGGAAAACCAGCCCTGGTTCCCAGCGCTGATGCAGCTGACGAGCACTGTCCCGTGGCCGATACCAGTGAGGAGAGTCCTTCTCTCTCAGGCCAGCGGCTCGATTTGGCATCCTCACCCAGAGCTGTGGTCCCTTCATGTCTGGGCCACCAGCGAATATATGATGAACTCCCTAAAGGAGTATTAAACACGATCACGCAGGCTAGAGCCCCGTCTACGAGACGGCTCTATTCCTCAAAATGGTCAGTGTTTTCGGGCTGGTGCGCAGCTCGCGGCTCGTCACCCACTAACTGTGGTGTGATGGAGGTGCTTTCCTTTCTACAAGAGCTGCTGGACAAGGGCAGAACCCCGTCCACGCTCAAAGTCTATGTGGCGACCATAACAGCGTTCTCGAGCACAACGCTAGGTCAGTCAATAGGAAGGAACGATTTAGTTATTCGCTTCCTGAAGGGAGCTAGAAGACTAAATCCCCCCAGACCTCCCACAGTCCCCGTATGGGACCTTTCTGTGGTACTAGAGGCCATGAAAGGTGGACCATTCGAGCCTCTGCAGACGATTGATTTGAAATACCTGTCTCTTAAGACCGTGTTTCTGCTGGCTCTCGCTTCAGTGAAGCGCATAGGGGATTTGCACGCACTCTCTGTGAGCGCGACGTGCATGGAATTTGGACTTAATGACTCTAAAGTCATACTCAAACACAAACATGGTTACGTTCCAAAATCACTCAACACACCGTTTAGGGCACAGGTCATCGCGCTGTCAGCCCTACCGGTCAATGATGAGGAAACAGACGCGAGCCTCCTATGCCCAGTCAGGGCATTACGAGCTTACGTGTCTCGCTCGTCTGCTTTTAGACAGACAGAGCAGCTTTTTGTTTCATTTTACGGGCGTCCCAAGGGACTGGCCGCGTCGAAACAGAGCTTATCCAGATGGATAGTTGATGCTATTGCGTTGGCATATGCTTCCAAGGGCATGCAGTGCCCGCTAGGTGTCAGAGCACATTCCACGAGGGGCGTGGCCTCATCGTGGGCGTGGTCGAGTGGGATTGCCTTGCAAGATATTTGTACGGCGGCGGGCTGGGCCTCTCCGTCTACATTTATAAGGTTTTACAACCTGGAGGTTCCCGTCTTACAGGCCAGATTGCTGTCAGTCTAGATGTTCAGTGTTGTCTGACCTGATGTTATCAGCTCGGAATGCTGCGTCTACTGAGCACAGCTCTAGGGTCGACAGTGAAAGTGATAGCACAAGATGTGTCTGAGCAAACTGTGTGAAGACCCTTATGCTTACGTCAGCTCAGGCCGTAACCCCGCCCTGTATGTACGTTTACTTAGCGTCTGAGTGACGCTGCACTATGTGGAAGAGTGCGGCGTTGCCCCTCCCTCTTCCCCGGACTCCCTGTGAGTTCTATAGGTGATTATGAACTGTATGAACCCCGGGCTTTCGCCCTTGGGTCTTTGGTGTCAGATCTCAGCATGCACGCCGTTTTACACTGGGTCCCCTAGCGTAAGATACTTCTTACGCAGTACGAGAGACCTCTCGTAAGAGAACGTACTCGGTTACTAACCTCGGTTCTCTCTAGAGAGGGAACGAGTACTGCGTATCTTGCCGTGCATGCGCACGCTCTGGTTGCTTTGATGATGAAAAACCAGATAATAGCTGCCTATGAGCGATATTTATAGGTCTAGACCACGCCCTTTTAGGCGGGAAGCTACGAAAAGGGCGCGAAGCGACGCAAAGGGCGCGAAATGCCCCCATTGGATCTGGCGTCGCGTCAGGCCTCGCTCTAATAGGCTGCTGCAGTTGCCGCAGAGCAGCCAATAGGCGCGCAAGCTGTTTCGCCTATGTCTGTATGCTGCTGCAACGCGCTTTACATTATTTCAAAATTAAGGATAATTTTTGGCTTCAATATCTCGCAGAAAAGGATTTTCCCCTAGCGTAAGATACTTCTTACGCAGTACTCGTTCCCTCTCTAGAGAGAACCGAGGTTACGTTAGTAACCAAGTACGTTTTCATTGGCGTAAGTGATAATACGTCTGACACATTGTTTTTGACACGGGAGACCCGAGTTCGCGTCCGCCTTTTGGTGAAATCATTTTCGAAATCGTCTCCCTTTTCATTTATATCACATCGGAAAGTCATTTGTTTTTAATAAAAATTTATGAAATAATCGGAAAGTTGAAATAAAGTATCAGCTAGGATGAGGTGTTTGTTTCTGAGCAGAAGTTACAGTACATTGCTTTGTTTACTTTGCTGTGTCTCAGGAGTGCTGCAGGTGTTACGGTTTAACTGGTTACCGTGTTATCTGGTGACCAACTTCCTGATTCAGGTCCTCCGCGCCAGATGTGATGGACCGAACGCTGCAGATTCGCCGATTTTGAAAGCACAAACTGACGTGATATTAAACTGTCTTATAAACGCACACTTGCTCATTACATGTTTTTGATATTCTTGTGAAGATGACAAATTATTGGGATGATCGCCCGTAGCGGCTGAAATACTGAAAATAAACAAAAAAGTCAGTTTGGCACGGGTTTCGAACACGCGATAAAAATAGTCTCTTTGTGAAACGACGGTAACGAACGCACTGAGCTACCGAATTGCTTTAATTTTTTGGATACAAATCCGGAGTTTATTCTCGGCGTGATATGCAGCTGGCTGAATCGAAGAAATGTGCCCGTGTTAACTTGTGACTTGTGTTTACCTGTTATGAAAATGAATATTATATTAAAAGTATATTACAATTTATGGTTTGTGATGTTAAAGTACATTTCATGGAATCCCAGATAACAGTAAATTTGAGGCTACTGCGGTTTAATTACAAACGCTATCGTTAAACTATTTACTATAGTAAAAACATGGTACATTTTCTTCAGAGACTAGCTAATGTCTCGTTTGATGAATTAATAAAAAATGACGTTATTTACACGTTTTTGCCGTTTTTCTTGTATAAATACTTTGGAAAGTGACTTTAATAGACATGGTTTTGTTATAATCAAATGAGATTTGACAAGTAATATTTGTAAGCAGATTTTTAACTGGAAATAACTTAAATTTATTGCAACAGTAAAATTTGATTTTGGCTAGCAAACAAGTTCACACAGACAACACTGGGTCACAAGTTAACACAGGCAAATTCAAAGAATCATACCTTATGCCACAGTGTAAAAAAGGGGCTAGTACATATACCAGTGTGGTTTAATAGCTCGCTGTGATTGCATCTGCCATATAATACTATGTGCAATCTATTACATATAGGTTAAAATCCTGTGTCAAGATTTTAAGTTATTTCAGTTTTGTATGATCAAATATTAGCAGACACCCATTATATAATGGTGCTACACAATGTGTAATTTAGGCCTAAATATATTTGTAAATTAAATTAGTACGTAAGGTAAGGTAAAAGGTTTGTAAGGTAAAAGCACACTCCGAAAATTGATCTAAGTTTGTAATTAGAGGGATTTCTCCTTAAAAAAAAAAAACATAAGTTGGGCCTAATTGGTACCACAGTGAGTAATAGTGAAAAAAGACAATGTTTTCTTTTAAAAATATATAAGATATCTTTAGGAATACATTTAAGAAATGTTTTTTGTTTTGTTTGTTTTTTTAATTCAAGAGAAGCTTGTGTTGACTGTAGTTTGCATGCATTTTGTGGCACTGTACCATTTAAGCCTATCTTTAAAAAAAAGTGAATTTAGTGAATTTGTACATAAGTGGGTCTAACTCAACATTGCCAAATGTGATTTGTATACAATAAAAAAGTCAGGGAATTAATAAATCACTGAATTGCTTAAAATCATAATTTGCATAAAATATGTTTTTCCCTTTTTTATTTGACTTTAAACCTGAAAGTGGGCTATGGGCTTAATGGGTACATTTACCCAAGCATTTACATGCAGCTTGTTGTCTACAGAAAAGGCTATATTTTATATACTGTTTACTTAAAAAAAAAAACAGCTATCGAACGCAAATCACAATTTAACACGATTACAAAGTAACATTTATAAGTAGCGTTTCAATTAGAATTTACATTTCATTCAATCAAAAAAAATCAAGTCACATGTTCCCAAAGTATTTATACTAGAAAAACAACGTGGAAATAAGGTCAGGTTTTATCTTAATTAAATGAGCTTGTCTCTGAAGAAAATGTATCATGTTTTTACTATAGTAAATATAGTTTAACGATAGCGTTTTATAATGAAACCACAGTAGATAGACATTTACAGTTCTCTGGGACTCCATGAAATGTACTTTAGCATCATAAACCATAAATGGTAATATACTTTTACTATAATATTCGTTTTCTTAACAGTAAACACAAGTCACAAGTTAACACGGGTACATTTCTTTGATTCAGCCAGCTGCATATCACGCCGAGAATAAAATTCTGACTTGAATCCAAAAATCCTTGACAAACCTGAAGCAGCTCGGTAGCTCAGTGCGTTCATTACTGACGCTTCACTGCGCCACTATTTTTATCGCGTGTTCGAAACCCGTGCCAAACAGATATATTTGTTTATTCTCCGTATTTCAGCCGCTACGGGCAATCATGCCAATAATTTTTTATCTTTACAAGAATATCAAAAACATGTAATGAGCAAGTGTGCGTTTATTAGACAGTTTAACATCACGTCAGTTTGTGCTTTTAAAATCGGCGAATCTGCAGCGTTCGGTCCATCACATGTGGCGCGGAGGACCTGAATCAGCAAGTTGGTCACCAGATAACACGGTAACCAGTTAAACCGTAACACATGTACGACCGACAAGTGAAAACCGGGAATGAGTTTAATTGGTATGGACCCTGAATAAGCCAAATGGAATGAATTTGAGGAAACCACAGCATTTTAATTAATTTAATTAATTTAAATTTAAATAAGGAGTTTAATTTATTAAGGCATAACTCATACAATGGATTTGAGTGAGTGTGACGGTGCCCTGAAAAGTGCAAAGACATACTCGCTGAATTAGAGACGGCAAATGTGGCTTTTTTTTTATAGAAATAAAATAAATTTAGTTCAGTTGAACATGGGAGGCTACAGATCTGAGGGAGCGCAGCGAGTCTGTTCCAAGCAGCTCTGAGCCGCAGGAGTGATATGTGACGAGAATGATGCGAAATGACTGGTGGCGGACCCAAAAGCAAGATAACTATTGTTAATAAACCTTTAATTTCTTTATTTAAAATTAATGAGCTGGTCTTTATCGTTGCTGTGTTTTCATAAAAAAATAACGGTACACCACAAATTAAGCATTCGTTTAAAAAAAGAGAAACCTTTTTTATTTTGGGGTAGATCTGCTTCCTTATCCGACTGATCCAATATTATCTGTCTGCTCAAGTCTCAGTCTATTTTTATTTTGTTTGGAAATGCGTTTTTGGGCGTAGCGTAAGCTCCAGTGAGAAGTGATCAACGTGGAAGTGCAGGGAAGAGAGCAAAACAAAACACCGGTCATGAATTAAAAGTACAAAAATAAGGATTTGTAAAGGAAAATGTTGATATAAGCCAAGAGGAGACTGGTTTTCCTTTGCTGTAAACAAAATTTGGTTCTTATGCTACGACTACATTCTACATAATCTGCTGGAACGCCACTCTCTTGCATACGAGAGTTAGCGGAAGCTAGAGATTATGGTTTCTAAAGTTTTAAATATGGAAATGCATCAATTTGCTTCAGAAGGCCTTTATTAACCACAGAGTCATGAGGAGTACTTTTTATGATGGATGGATGCACTTTATTGGATTTTAAAATCTCAACAGCCATTCACTGCCTATATAAATCTTGGAAGAGCCAGGACATTAAAGAACCCCAAAGAATAAGTTTATTTACTTATTTGAGTGAACTATCTAGACGAGGAATTGATACTGATACTAACCTCATTCCCTTAATTAGCTCCAAGTTTGAGCCGAAGGCACATTGGTTTCAGCCTCCCTTCTGTCTGGACTCTGTGTCTTTCTGCTCCTTTTTGTCCACAGTAGATGCTTTTTTCTCCTTTTCCTCAGCTTTCACTTCAGGCTGTGCATTTTCCACTGTACCAGGATCCACTTCCTCTGTCCGCTGCTGTCCATCAGTCTCATCATCTCTGGACATGTTACCTGTAGCACGCACAGTCTCTACTCTCTGGCACCCACTGGGACCACCAGAAAAATCCTGTCTGAGTTCAGTGCTTCTGTTTTCCTCTCTATTTTGTGGGTCATAAGCATCTCCTGCCCTGAAGCCCTGGTCGACTCGGTTTCCTGTAGGGCTGCAACAACGAATCGATAAAATCGATAAAAATCGATTACTAAAAGAGTTGGCAACGAATTTCATAATCGATTCGCTGTGTCGCGCGACGCAGAGACATTTGGTTATTATATATATATATAAGAAAGAAAAAAAATGAGCGCAGAGCGGAGTGGACACATTCGGTCTCTCTCCTGCACTGATGCCAGCAGAGTTCGGCACCTCATAAGCTGTGTTTCCATCAAAAAATGCGAATTTAACTTATGCGCAAAACTGGAACATTTGAGCATAAAGCACCGTTTCTACATTCTACCTACTTTCACAGCAGCCAATGCCTGATCGCAAAACAGCTGCTGTACGGTCGTTGGATAGTGGAGATGGAGAAAACTACTTCTATAGTTTTTGTAAGACTGTCTGTCTGTATAATGTGTCGAAAACACACCACAACCGTAAGGAGAAAGAGGAGCTCTGCTGAGGTGAAATCGTCTCAGTTTTGAATAGGGCTGTGACGGTGGCACGTTGTTTTTTTTTATATATATACTTCAGTCAGCAAACAAGCAGCCCAAACACGCTAAAATAAATCAAAGAAATAATATATTTAATTAAGAAAGTAGCCTAAGAATATTATATAGGCTATTATTAATCAAACATTCCTTGTAAAAATGTCCAACAGCTCATAAATTTTTGGCCGACAGAATTTCCAGTCCGACTGTCTTTTTTTCTCTTTCTCTTCCTCATTCCACAGCTGCTGTTTTTAATAGCAAAGTGATTACATTTATTTTCGTTTCTTAAGTTTATAAAGTTAATTTAGAGATATATTTGGAACACTTTTTGTTTGTTAAATTCAAGTTTTTGTTTTTTAAAGTTATGACCAAACAGCGGCAGACAGATCAATAGCCTGCTCAAGTCATCGCGATTTAAATTAAAATCCATTGATATAAAAAACTTAAAACATATCACAATATTAGTTTAATCATTCAATCAATATAAATCCAAAGTTTGTGCGGAGAGAAGCGCGCTTTGCAGGACATGGAGACGCATTCATAAAGATGCATTAGGCATTAATGAGCAGATGTCAGGATCGTCAACTTAATCTTTGCAACACTGAATCAGAAAATACTAGTTTATTAATTAGTAATTCGATTATTTTCTTAATTTTTGCCCTGACACATTCATGGTATTGGTAATTACTTTTGCTGGGGCTTTGAGGCCAGTTTTGCGTGCATTTGAATGCGGAACTCTTCCAGCTGGTCGCTGCTGATGGCAGGACACTAAACACTACCATGGCAGAATGAATGTAGCAGAAAGTTAGTCAAGTTATCCCGTTCCAGCGTACAAAGTCACTTGACTTTTTTAATGCGCACTGAGGAATTTAATTTGAGAGGCTTCTTGATGGGAAATGCATCATGTACACCACAGGAAGCCGCTGTCTTGACGGATAGTATTTTTATAGTTTATTTAGTTAGTTTATTTATAAAAAAAAAAAAAAAAAAGTCTATATATTTGGCAGATGTAAAGCATACATGTGTATGTTTTTTCTGTTAGTCCATTTTTATTTTATTTTACTATTATTAACAGTTCAAGGAGCAACATGTTCGTGCACTTTCTAAAGATTTTAGTTCTGTTTTTGAATGAAGGGTTGTAAATTAACCCCTTTCTTGTTTTTTTGTTTTTTAAATCCGATTCATCGATTAATCGAAAAAATAATCGACAGATTAATCTATTATTAAAATAATCGTTAGTTGCAGCCCTAGTTTCCTGCTTGATTTACTCTGTTTCTGTTGTCCTGGGGCACCTGTAGTGGCTGCGGAGCATCACCACCAGCTTCCTCATGCTCCCTCAGCTGACGAGCTTGATGCTGTCCGACTGCAGGAGGTGGCTGGTCCCGTCGCCAACAGAGGCAAGGCAAGTGACCTGCTTGATGTATAGCTGCTTGACCAGCTCCTAACATGAACACCTGAGAGGAGAAAAGATGCCTTAGTATTGTAACAAATAAGAGATGCTACATTATTGCTGTTCAAAACCCTTACAAACAAGGCAAGTGCAAAGATAAGAAGCACAGGTAACTGGAGAGTGATTGGTAGATCCTTCAGCAGGGCTCTGAGGAACTCATTGATGCCCTGCCCAATTTGCTTCATGGGATCCGTGAAGAAACTGGTTATGGTGACCGTGATAGCCTGGAATAAAACCCCACAAAACTTATTATTAATGTATTTCATCTCAATTTATTTTGCAATTAGGTTTAGATTATTTTAAATTGAAAATTTTAATTCAACATCCTGAAATTTATCAGCTAATGAGTCATTACTAGTCAACCGCTAGTGTCTTATCAAGTTAAAATTTCTGTTGTTGGAATCTAAAAAATACAAACCTTTGTTGGAGGCACGAGTAAAATAGGGTTCACCACCAGGACCTCGTAGTACTTTTTGCAAGGGTCATCTTGAAGAGTCCATGTCCGTCTGTACCACTCTAAATAAACAAGGAGTTACAACAGTCTCATCTCTAAATCATTATTTATACTCATCTTCATGTCATCTAAAATCTGTACGCTCTTCAGTTAAATGCAAAAGAGGAATCTTATTCATTTAATTTTTATTTAAACATATTCCTTCAAAAAACATTAAGCAGCTCACCAGCCAAATTGTCCATCCAGTCCAGTTGTTTTAGCCCAGTGCATTTGGCATTGAAGCTCTCCACCTCCACAATGTTCTTCTTGTGTTCTGCAAAAGCAACCTAGCCATGGAGAAATATTTAAATCAATTAAACTGTACATTGAACAATATATTTGAACACATCTTTCAACTCTTCACTGTCATCTGTACAGTACAGCTTTAAAAACATATTGTGGACAGTCAACAGCACAAGAATAATTACCATATAAAGATAGAACCAGTTCCAGATCAAGCTAATGAAAAAGCAAACAGCAAACATTCTCCTGAAATTGACAAACCAGGAGACCACAGACCAGAGCTCAGTGCAGATTATGGCTATAGTAAGAACAATAAGAACAATCAAAGAAACCTGTAGAATAAAACACAGTACAGTACACGTTAGATTTTTTTATAATCATTTAAACAAATATGTTTACCCCTGAAAGGTTTTACAAGAACTGACCTTTAGGGCGGTATCAGCCTCTACATAAAATGTGTCTTCGAAACGCCACGTCCAGGCTTCATGGTCTTGGAGTTTGAACCTGACCAGAATCTGACTGAGAGCCTCATCCATGGCTCCAGAGGTCCAGTCGTTCTCTTCATTCAAAAACTTCTGGATCTCCACCAGAGATTGCTTGGACAGATTCACTTCAGCGGCATAGTGCATGGATGTCTGTCTATCATCAGGCTAAAGGTTTTAAAAATGGAAATTTGTAAATCCTTCACCAATATAGAATAATTCAATTAAAGTCGATTCATTACACTGGAGAAAACATAATCACATACCAGGCCAACTTTTGAAGTTTCTTTAAGGAACCTGAAAAGGAATCGCTTGAATACTGGCAATATGCTGCTGGGGCTCTTCTTTTGATGCTCATCAAACTAAAAAAAAGTAGGTAGCAATAATATCATATAACAATATGGAAATAATAATGTAATATTTTCAGTCATTCAAAGTGCTAAATGGTACATTACTAGTCTTCAGTATTTCCAGAAAACATGGCAGTACAATTAGGTTATTAAGGTCTATTCTTCACCTGTTTCTGCAAACTCTCTACATTACTGGCGCACTCAAAAACATCAGGACACTGTTGTGACACGACCTGAAAAATAAAAAAGGTCATATGGCATTAGAACAATTAACAGCATAAGTAAGAGTCTGACTTTTATTTTTTTAGAGGAACCATCTCTTCAATCTATCCAATTTTTGGTTCCCAGAAAGTAATTTATGGTTTGTTTTTGGTTAGCATTTTTGAAAATACGAAAATAGAATGTTAGTTTTTGGTAGCATTATTTTCACTTTCCCATTAATGTTATTTTAACATTCCCCTAAAGGCTGGAATACACTACACAACTTTTAAAATCTGAACAGATTTTTTAAACAATAGGCATCATACACTTACCAACTTTGTAAACATTGACAGAGGAAAACTGGCCATCATACACTACACGACTGAGGATATACAGTACACTAGCAGACTTCACAACAAACGCAGACACAAATAGCAAATAAAAAAAAGTGTTTTAAAATCGGCTGGAAATATCAAACAGATGATCAAGAATTATTTTATTTTTATCTGCAGTGTAATAAAAGTTAGCCTATAGCCCTAAATATAGACTACAGGCTAATTCCTTTTTTTCTTAACTTTTAACTTGTAAACATTTCTTATCAAGCATATTAAATCAACTTCATAGGCTAAGTTAACGCTTTTTCTTCAAAATAAATATACAAACATATATAAATTCATAAATCACGAATATGACGAAATAAAATTAGCTATATTAGGCTACAGCTGTAATAGTTGTATCAAATGAATAAGGAAATTATAGTGCCTTGAATTTATTAAGTAATGTTTATTTTCGCTCGTTTTGTTCTCTAAAAAAATGTAAAGAAAAAATGGCCATTCTTAATTAGTTTTAATCCTTGATTTTAGACAAGCATACATGGGATAATTTATATATTACTGCTCCGGGTGTGTGTGTGTGTGTGTGTTCACTACTGTGTGTGTGCACTTGGATGGGTTAAATGCAGACCACAAATTCCTAGTATGGGTCGCCATACTTGGCCTCACGTCACCTTAAAAAAATATATATTATTGCTTGAATAAATGTTTAGAAATAGTGCTAGAAATGTTATAATTAAGGAAAGTCATATAGGCATTTAAAAAGACAATGAAATGTGTCTAATAATTCCAAAAAGCAAGATAATCAAAACATACCAGACTGACATTTATTAGGAACACCAATGCAGGAAAGTTAATGTTTTCTGTTATATATTAAAAGTGTAGCCGTGACATATTGTCAAGTATGGTGACCCATACTCAAAATTGGTCCTTTGCATTAAATCCATCCAAGTGCACACACACCAGAGCAGTGGGCAGCCATTGCTCCAGCACCCAGGGAGCAATTGGGGGTTCAGTGCCGTGCTCAAGTGCACTTCAGTCATGGTATTGAAGGTGGAAAGAGCGCTGTTCATTCACAATCCCCACCGGTGTGGGAATTGAACCACCAACCTTTGAGTTACAAGCCCATTTCTCTCACCATTAGGCCATGGCTACCCCATTAAGCATAAATTAAGAAAATTACACAAAACAAACTTTCCACTGCGCAAAGACCTGTCCAAACAACGTCTTTTGTACTGGTTTTTGAAAGTCCAATTTCGCTCCCCTGAAGGTGCAGACTGTGACGCCAGATGACGTCTTTTTTTTTTTTGTACGTCTACCAACGTGAAGTATTGACGTCCACAGGACCTCTGGTAAATTGTAGGTCAAATGTGGTCTTTTTTTATTGACGGATGGCAAACCAAAGGTGCCAGAATTGGTCTTGGACTGATGGAGGCAATATATGCACATCAGTCAGCAGGGGCGGACTGGGACAAAATTTCAGGCCGGGAAATCTCACACTCATCCAGACCATCCCAAAAACCAACAACAAATTCTGAACTATGGACAATATTTTTTTTTTTTTATTTATTTTTTTTTTTTTTTGTAAAGCAATTATTATTATTATCACATAAAAAGTATAATCCATTGGCTGGTGCCACACAAAATAATTAAAGATTATCTCTTGAACTTCCATTTACCTTTTTATAAAAATATAAGTATTAAATTAGGACCATGTGCTATTGTTTTATCTTGCCCAAATATCAAAACTGTTGGCCTACAATAATAGCTACATCTGGAATATATCTTTGGTAAAATCCTAATACTGAATTATTTTTTGCATTATCATGGGTCATGTTTTGTCCTTAGGAAAATTAACCATGGTTTAATTAGGCCTATGGTGTAAGTATAGTAGTAGCTGTGTTTTTTTTTTTTTTTTTTTTTTTTTTTTTTTTTGTTTGTTTGGCATTTTGATTACAATTTGTATAACCAGAGTTTTACGACAAATACCATAAAGTGTAGCAAAACCTTTTTTAATTTGTGGTTACCCTAGTTTAACTATAGTAACAATGGTTTTTGGTTTTTAGTGAAAACATGGTTAATTTTTGTAAGGGTTGTATTGTTGTTAGCCTTAGCTCCCTCTAAACGTGTTATAAAACAATGTGAATATTTGTCTGCTAAATTCCTACTCTTTACAAAATTATGCCATTTTGTTAATTTTGTAGCAAACTGGCTGATATTGATAATATTTGCAAGCAGTTTAATGCTTACCTAAGAAAACAAAACTACAATAGTCTATTTACAGATGTATCTGACCTGCAAATGAATTACTGAACAGGACAGTTTCGACTCTCTGCTCCACCTGGGCGCGCCATTCTCGAGTCTCCATTCTTTTCGCGGACGCGCGGATGGGCGGAGCGTGCGCGTGGCGAATTGGTTGTCAGTCAAGACGAACCGGATTACGATTTATTATTGTTGAATGGCGAATTTGTACATAATCACTTTAGTACATTCGGCAGGCAACAGAAATAACAACAACAATATATATATATGAAAATAAAAATAAAATATAAAATAAAATATAAATATAAATAAAAAAAATGGCAGCCAGGCCACCGGAATTTACAATTAAAACCAATTGTCTACACTTTATGGTATTTGTAGTAAAACTCTGGTTATACAAATTGTAATCAAAATGCCAAACAAACAAACAAACAATATATATATATATATATATATATATATAATAACATAATTGTAGATGTTTAATATGTATGTTGGTTTTTATAAAAATATGAAACATTTTTGATCAGGCTTTACCGTCGGGATCCTAAAGGAGACCCGATTCTGGAGCGGACTCGATTTCTCACTACACCGGGACTAGGTAAAATATATTATACGAAATTTCTACTTTGATTTTATGGCTATCTGCTGAAAAGTTATTAATACTAATTAAATATAATATAAGAATATTATTGTGTCATTTTTTTGGTGGTGGAGGGGTTCGTGGCAAGGTTAATTTAGGTTTGCTTTTTTAGATTCGTTTTATTTTTATATAGTTTTCAAATTTGCAATAAAATTTAGTTTTTATTTGTTTCATTAACAATTTTGTTAGTTTTAATTTAGTTTCTATTTTGTGAACACATTTCTATTTAGTTTTTAAATAGTTTAGATTCAGTTTTAGTTTTTTCAAACAGAGATCACGATTTCCTCCCAATTCTAAACTAAGCAAATGTTTGACAAAATATCAATTCCCTGGTTCGGGAAAAGCACGTAAAAGTCCTCCTACTACATCTGTGTGGACTTTTATTGTTTGTTCTAATGCAAATTACTTTGCGTTATATCTCAAAGCTTTTGTAATTAGCTTAACGTTACTGTTGTTGATCATTATAAGGTTGAAGACTACAAGTACAGTAACTTAATGTTTAATATAAAAACAATGTAAAA